>NW_027043494.1:0-88014 GCF_036013475.1 Columba livia
ACTTCTTTCTTACTTCTTTCTTACTTCTTTCTTACTTCTTTCTTACTTCTTTCTTTCTTCTTTCTTTCTTCTCTATTTCTCCTCTCTTTCTTCATTCTTTCTTCTTTCTTTCTTCTTTATTTCTTACTTCTTTAATACCTCTTTCTTACTTCTTTCTTTTTTTCTTCTTGCTTTCTTCTTTCATTCTTATTTCTAAATTCTTTCTAACTTCTTTCTAACTTCTTTATTATTTCTTTCTTACTTCATTCTTTCTTTCTTCTTTCTCACATCTTTCTAACTTCTTTCTAACTTCTTTCTTACTTCTTTCTTACTTCTTTCTTACCTCTTTCTTACTTCTTTCTTTCTTACTTTTTTCTTACTTCTTTCGTACTTCTTTCTTTCTTACTTCTTTCTTACTTCTTTCTTACTTCCTTCTTACTTCTTTCTTCTTTCTTACTTCTTTCTTACTTCTTTCTGACTTCTTTCTTACTTCTTTCTTACTTCTTTATGACTTCTTACTTCTTTCTTCTTTTTTTCTTACTTCTTTCCTACTTCTTTCTTACTTCTTTCTTACTTCTTTCTTACTTCTTTCTTACATCGTTTGTACTTCTTTATTACTTCTTTCTTTCTTACTTCTTTCTTACTTCTTTATTTCTTCTTTCATTCTTATTTCTTTCTTACTTCTTTCTTACTTCTTTCTTACTTCTTTCTTCTTTCTTTCTTACTTCTTTCTTTCTTCTTTCTTACTTCTTTCTTACTTCTTTCTGACTTCTTTCTTACTTCATTCCTTCTTACTTCTTTTTTACTTCTTTCTTACTTCTTTCTTACTTCTTTCTTACTTCTTTCTTTCTTCTTTCTTTCTTCTCTATTTCTTCTCTCTTTCTTCTTTCTTTCTTCTTTCATTCTTCTTTCTTTCTTCTTTCTTACTTCTTTCTTACTCCTTTCTTACTTCTTTCTTTCTTACTTCTTTCTTACCTCTTTCGTACTTCTTGCTTACTTCCTTCTTACTTCTTTCTTACTTCCTTCTTACTTCTTTCTTACTTCTTTCTTACTTCTTTCTTACTTCTTTCTTACTTCTTTCTGACTTCTCTCTTACTTCTTTCTTCTTTCTTTCTTACTTCTTTCTTACTTCTTTCTTACTTCTTTCTTACTTCTTACTTCTTTCTTCATTCCTTCTTACTTCTTTTTTACTTCTTACTTACTTCTTTCTTAATTTTCTTACTTCTTTCTTACTTCTTTCTTACTTCTTTCTTTCTTTCTTCTTGCTTTCTTCTTTCTTTCTTATTCCTAAATTCTTTCTAACTTCTTTCTAACTTCTTTCTTATTTCTTTCTTACTTCATTCTTTCTTTCTTCTTTCTTACATCTTTCTAACTTCTTTCTAACTTCTTTCTTACTTCTTTCTTACTTCTTTCTTACTTCTTTCGTACTTCTTTCTTTCTTAATTCTTTCTTACTTCTTTCGTACTTCTTTCTTTCTTACTTCTTTCTTACTTCTTTCTTACTTCTTTCTTACTTCTTTCTTCTTTCTTTCTTACTTCTTTCTTACTTCTTTCTTACTTCTTTCTTACTTCTTTCTTTCTTCTTTAGTACTTCTTTCTTTCTTCTTTCTCACTTCTTTCTTACTTCTTTCTTTCTTCTTTCTTACTTCTTTCTTTCTTACTTCTTTCTTACTTCTTTCTTACTTCCTTATTACTTCTTTATTACTTCTTTATTACTTCTTTATTACATCTTTCTAACTTCTTTTTTCTTCTTTCTTTCTTCTTTCTTTCTTCTTTCTTTCTTACTTCTTTCTTACTCCTTTCTTACTTCTTTCTTACTTCTTTCGTACTTCTTTCTTACTTCTTTCTTACTTCTTTCTTATTTCTTTCTTACTTCTTTCTTACTTCTTTCTAACTTCTTTTTTCTTCTTTCTTTCTTCTTTCTTTCTTACTTCTTTCTTTCTTACTTCTTTCTTACTTCTTTCGTACTTCTTTCGTACTTCTTTCTTTCTTACTTCTTTCTTAATTCTTTCTTACTTCTTTCTTACTTCTTTCTTACTTCTTTGTTACTTCTTTCTTACTTCTTTCTTCTTTCTTTCTTCTTTCTTTCTTAGTTCTTTCTTACTTCTTTCTTTCTTCTTTCTTACTTCTTTCTTTCTTACTTCTTTCTTACTTCTTTCTTACTTCTTTCTTTCTTACTTCTTTATTACTTCTTTCTTACTTCTTTCTAACTTCTTTCTTTCTTCTTTCTTTCTTCTTTCATTCTTACTTCTTTCTTACTTCTTTCTTACTTCTTTCTTACTTCTTTCTTTCTTCTTTCTTACTTCTTTCTTTCTTCTTTCTTACTACTTTATTTCTTCTTTCTTATTTGTTTCTTACATCTTTCTGACTTCTTTCTTACTTCTTTATTTCTTACTTCTTTCTTACTTCTTTCTTACTTCTTTCTTACTTCTTTCTTCATTCCTTCTTACTTCTTTTTTACTTCTTTCTTACTTCTTTCTTACTTCTTTCTTACTTCTTTCTTTCTTCTTTCTTTCTTCTCTATTTCTTCTCTCTTTCATCTTTCTTTCTTCTTTCTTTCTTCTTTCTTTCTTAGTTCTTTCTTAGTTCTTTCTTACTTCTTTCTTTCTTCTTGATTTCTTCTTTCTTTCTTATTTCTAAATTCTTTCTAACTTCTTTCTAATTTCTTTCTTATTTCTTTCTTACTTCATTCTTTCTTTCTTCTTTCTTACATCTTTCTAACTTCTTTCTAACTTCTTTCTTACTTCTTTCTTACTTCTTTCTTACTTCTTTCTTACTTCTTTCTTACTACTTTCTTACTTCTTTCTTCTCTTTCTTACTTCTTTCTTACTTCTTTCTTACTTCTTTCTTACTTCTTTTTTTCTTTCTTACTTCTTTCTTTCTTCTTTCTTACTTCTTCCTTACTTCTTCCTTAATTCTTTCTTACTACTTTCTGACTTCTTACTTCTTTCTTCTTTCTTTCTTACTTCTTTCTTACTTCTCTCTTACTTCTTATTTACTTCTTTCTAACTTCTTTCTTACTTCTTTCTTACTTCTTTCTTTCTTCTTTCTTTCTTCTCTATTTCTTCTCTCTTTCATCTTTCTTTCTTCTTTCTTTCTTCTTTCTTTCTTACTTCTTTCTTACTTCTTTCTTATCTCTTTCTTTCTTTCTTCTTGATTTCTTCTTTCTTTCTTATTTCTAAATTCTTTCTAACTTCTTTCTAATTTCTTTCTTATTTCTTTCTTACTTCATTCTTTCTTTCTTCTTTCTTACATCTTTCTAACTTCTTTCTAACTTCTTTCTTACTTCTTTCTTACTTCTTTCTTACTTCTTTCTTACTTCTTTCTTACTTCTTTCTTACTACTTTCTTACTTCTTTCTTCTCTTTCTTACTTCTTTCTTACTTCTTTCTTACTTCTTTTTTTCTTTCTTACTTCTTTCTTTCTTCTTTCATTCTTCTCTATTTCTTCTCTCTTTCTTCTTTCTGTCTTCTTTCTTTCATCTTTCTTTCTTCTTTCTTTCTTATTTCTAAATTCTTTCTAACTTCTTTCTAACTTCTTTCTTATTTCTTTCTTACTTCATTCTTTCTTTCTTCTTTCTTACATCGTTCTAACTCCTTTCTACCCTCTTTCTTACTTCTTTCTTACTTCTTTCTTACTTATTTCTTAATTCTTTCTTCTTTCTTTCTTACTTCTTTCTTACTTCTTTCTTACTTCTTCCTTACTTCTTTCTTACTTCTTTCTACCTTCTTTTTTCTTCTTTCTTTCTTCTTTCTTTCTTCTTTCTTTCTTACTTCTTTCTTATTACATTCTTACTTCTTTCTTACTTCTTTCGTACTTCTTTCTTACTTCTTTCTTTCTTCTTTCTTACTTATTTCTTACTTCTTTCTTACTTCTTTCTTCTTTCTTTCTTACTTCTTTCTTACTTCTTTCTTACTTTTTATTACTTCTTTCTTTCTTCTTTCTTACTTCATTCTTTCTTTTTTCTTACTTCTTTCTTTCTTCTTTCTTACTTCTTTCTTACTTCTTTCTGACTTCTTTCTTACTTCTTTCTAACTTCTTTTTTCTTCTTTCTTTCTTCTTTCTTTCTTCTTTCTTTCTTACTTCTTTCCTACTCCTTTCTTACTTCTTTCTTACTTCTTTCTTACTTCTTTCTTACTTCTTTCTTACTTCTTCCTTACTTCTTTCTTACTTCTTTCTACCTTCTTTTTTCTTCTTTCTTTCTTCTTTCTTTCTTCTTTCTTCCTTCTTTATTTCTTACTTCTTTCTTCTTTCTTTCTTACTTCTTTCTTACTTCTTTCGTACTTCTTTATTACTTCTTTCTTTCTTATTTCTTACTTCTTTTTTTCTTCTTTCTTACTTCTTTCTTTCTTCTTTCTTACTTCTTTCTTACTTCTTTCTGACTTCTTTCTTACTTCTTTCTTCTTTCTTTCTTACTTCTTTCGTACTTCTTTCTTAATTCTTTCTTACTTCTTTCTTACTTATTTCTTCATTCCTTCTTACTTCTTTTTTACTTCTTTATTCCTTCTTTCTTACTTCTTTCTTACTTCTTTCTTTCTTCTTTCATTCTTCTCTATTTCTTCTCTCTTTCTTCTTTCTGTCTTCTTTCTTTCTTCTTTCTTTCTTCTTTCTTTCTTATTTCTAAATTCTTTCTAACATCTTTCTTACGTCTTTCTTACTTCTATCTTTCTTTCTTTCTTTCTTTCTACTTTCTTTGTTTCTTCTTTCTTTCTTCTTTCTTTCTTACTTCTTTCTTACTTCTTTCTTACTTCATTCTTTCTTTCTTCTTGATTTATTCTTTCTTTCTTATTTCTAAATTCTTTCAAACTTCTTTCTAACTTCTTTCTTATTTCTTTCTTACTTCATTCTTTCTTTCTTCTTTCTTACATCTTTCTAACTCCTTTCTAACTTCTTTCTTACTTCTTTCTTACTTCTTTCTTACTTCTTTCTTAATTCTTTCTTCTTTCTTTCTTACTTCTTTCTTACTTCTTTCTTACTTCTTCCTTACTTCTTTCTTACTTCTTTCTATCTTCTTTTTTCTTCTTTCTTTCTTCTTTCTTACTTCTTTCTTTCTTACTTCTTTCTTATTACATTCTTACTTCTTTCTTACTTTTTTCGTACTTCTTTCTTACTTCTTTCTTTCTTACTTCTTTCTTACTTCTTTCTTACTTCTTTCTTACTTCTTTCTTCTTTCTTTCTTACTTCTTTCTTACTTCTTTCTTACTTTTTATTACTTCTTTCTTTCTTCTTTCTTACTTCATTCTTTCTTTTTTCTTACTTCTTTCTTTCTTCTTTCTTACTTCTTTCTTACTTATTTCTGACTTCTTTCTTACTTCTTATTTACTTCTTTCTGACTTCTTTCTTACTTCTTTCTAACTTCTTTTTTCTTCTTTCTTTCTTCTTTCTTTCTTACTCGTTTCTTACTTCTTTCTTACTTCTTTCTTACTTCTTTCTTACTTCTTTCGTACTTCTTTCTTACTTCTTTCTTTCTTACTTCTTTCTTACTGCTTTCTTACTTCTTTCTTACTTCTTTCTTCTTTCTTTCTTACTTCTTTCTTTCTTACTTCTTTTTACTTCTTTCTTACTTCTTTCCTACTTCTTTCTTACTTCTTTCTTACTTCTTTCTTCTTTCTTTCTTACTTCTTTCTTACTTCTTTCTTTCTTCTTTCTTACTTCATCCTTACTTCTTTCTTACTTCTTTCTAACTTCTTTCTTACTTCTTTCTTACTTCTTTCTTTCTTCTTTCTTTCTCACTTCTTTCTTATTACTTTCTTACTTCTTTCTTACTTCTTTCATACTTCTTTCTTACTTCTTTCTTTCTTACTTCTTTCTTACTTCTTTCTTACTACTTTCTTACTTCTTTCTTCTTTCTTTCTTTCTTCTTTCTTACTTCTTTCTTTCTTTTTTCTTACTTCTTTCTTTCTTCTTTCTTACTTCTTTCTTACTTCTTTCTGACTTCTTTCTTACTTCTTTATTTCTTACTTCTTTCTCACTTCTTTCTTACTTCTGTCATACTTCTCTCTTCATTCCTTCTTACTTCATTTTTACTTCTTTCTTACTTCTTTCTTACTTCTTTCTGACTTCTTTCTTTCTTCTTTCTTTCTTCTCTATTTCTTCTCTCTTTCTTCTTTCTTTCTTCTTTTTTTCTTCTTTCTTTCTTACTTCTTTCTTACTTCTTTCTTACTTCTTTCGTACTTCTTTCTAACTTCTTTTTTCTTCTTTCTTTCTTCTTTCTTTCTTCTTTCTTACTTCTTTCTTACTTCTTTCTGACTTCTTTCTTACTTCTTTCGTACTTCTTTCTTACTTCTTTCTTTCTTACTTCTTTCTTACTTCCTTCTTACTTCTTTCTTACTTCTTTCTTACTTCTTTCGTACTTCTTTCTTACTTCTTTCTTTCTTACTTCTTTCTTTCTTCTTTATTACTTCTTTCTTTCTTCTTTCTTACTTCTTTCTTAATTCTTTCTTACTTCTTTCTTCATTCCTTCTTACTTCTTTTTACTTCTTTCTTACTTTTTCTTACTTCTTTCTTTCTTCTTTCATTCTTCTCTATTTCTTCTCTCTTTCTTATTTCTGTCTTCTTTCTTTCTTCTTTCTTTCTTCTTTCTTTCTTATTCTTAAATTATTTCTAACTTCTTTCTAACTTCTTTCTTATTTCTTTCTCACTTCATTCCTTCTTTCTTCTTTCTTACATCTTTCTAACTTCTTTCTAACTTCTTTCTTACTTCTTTCTTACTTCTTTCTTACTTCTTTCTTTCTTTCTTGCTTTCTTCTTTCTTCTTTCTTTCTTCTTTCTTTCTTACTTCTTTCTTACTTCTTTCTTACTTCTTTCTTACTTTCTTCTTGCTTTCTCCTTTCTTTCTTATTTCTAAATTCGTTCTAACTTCTTTCTAACTTCTCTCTTATTTCTTTCTTACTTCATTCTTTCTTTATTCTTTCTTACATCTTTCTAACTACTTTCTAACTTCTTTCTTACTTCTTTCTTACTTCTTTCTTACTTCTTTCTTACTTCTTTCTAACTTCTTTTTTCTTCTTTCTTTCTTCTTTCTTCCTTCTTTCTTTCTTACTTCTCTCTTACTCCTTTCTTACTTCTTTCTTACTTCTTTCGTACTTCTTTCTTACTTCTTTCTTTCTTACTTCTTTCTTACTTCTTTCTTACTTCTTTCTTACTTCTTTCTTCTTTCTTTCTTACTTCTTTCTTACTTTTTATTACTTCTTTCTTTCTTCTTTCTTACTTCTTTCTTTCTTTTTTCTTACTTCTTTCTTTCTTCTTATTTCTTTCTTACTTCTTTCTGACTTCTTTCTTACTTCTTTCTTTCTTCTTTCTGACTTCTTTCTTACTTCTTTCTAACTTCTTTTTTCTTCTTTCTTCTTTCTTCATTCTTTCTTACTTCTTTTTTACTTCTTTCTTACTTCTTTCTTACTTCTTTCTTAATTCTTTCTTCTTTCTTTCTTACTTCTTTCTTACTTCTTCCTTACTTCTTCCTTACTTCTTTCTTACTTCTTTCTACCTTCTTTTTTCTTCTTTCTTTCTTCTTTCTTACTTCTTTCTTTCTTACTTCTTTCTTATTACATTCTTACTTCTTTCTTACTTCTTTCGTACTTCTTTCTTACTTCTTTCTTTCTTACTTCTTTCTTACTTCTTTCTTACTTCTTTCTTACTTCTTTCTTCTTTCTTTCTTACTTCTTTCTTCTTTCTTACTTTTTATTACTTCTTTCTTTCTTCTTTCTTACTTCATTCTTTCTTTTTTCTTACTTCTTTCTTTCTTCTTTCTTACTTCTTTCTTACTTCTTTCTGACTTCTTTCTTACTTCTTATTTACTTCTTTCTGACTTCTTTCTTACTTCTTTCTAACTTCTTTTTTCTTCTTTCTTTCTTCTTTCTTTCTTCTTTCTTTCTTACTTCTTTCTTACTCGTTTCTTACTTCTTTCTTACTTCTTTCTTACTTCTTTCTTACTTCTTTCGTACTTCTTTCTTACTTCTTTCTTTCTTACTTCTTTCTTACTTCTTTCTTACTTCTTTCTTACTTCTTTCTTCTTTCTTTCTTACTTCTTTCTTTCTTACTTCTTTCTTACTTCTTTCTTACTTCTTTCCTACTTCTTTCTTACTTCTTTCTTACTTCTTTCTTCTTTCTTTCTTACTTCTTTCTTACTTCTTTCTTTCTTCTTTCTTACTTCTTCCTTACTTCTTTCTTACTTCTTTCTAACTTCTTTCTTACTTCTTTCTTACTTCTTTCTTTCTTCTTTCTTTCTCACTTCTTTCTTATTACTTTCTTACTTCTTTCTTACTTCTTTCGTACTTCTTTCTTACTTCTTTCTTTCTTACTTCATTCTTACTTCTTTCTTACTACTTTCTTACTTCTTTCTTCTTTCTTTCTTACTTCTTTCTTACTTCTTTCTTTCTTTTTATTACTTCTTTCTTTCTTCTTTCTTACTTCTTTCTTTCTTTTTTCTTACTTCTTTCTTTCTTCTTTCTTACTTCTTTCTTACTTCTTTCTGACTTCTTTCTTACTTCTTTCTTACTTCTTTCTTACTTCTTTCTTACTTCTTTCTTCTTTCTTTCTTACTTCTTTCTTACTTCTTTCTTACTTTTTATTACTTCTTTCTTTCTTCTTTCTTACTTCTTTCTTTCTTACTTCTTTCTTTCTTCTTTCTTACTTCTTTCTTACTTCTTTCTGACTTCTTTCTTACTTCTTTCTTCTTTCTTTCTTACTTCTTTCTTACTTCTTTCGTACTTCTTTCTTTCTTACTTCTTTCTTACTTCTTTCTTACTTCTTTGTTCTTTCTTACTTCTTTCTTACTTCTTTCTTACTTCTTTCTTACTTCTTTCTTTCTTCTTTCTTAATTCTTTCTTCTTACTTTCTTACTTCTTTCTTACTCCTTTCTTACTTCTTTCTTACTTCTTTCGTACTTCTTTCTTACTTCTTTCTTCTTTCTTTCTTTCTTCTTGATATATTCTTTCTTTCTTATTTCTAAATTGTTTCTAACTTCTTTCTAACTTCTTTCTTATTTCTTTCTTACTTCTTACTTACTTCTTTCTAACTTCTTTTTTCTTCTTTCTTTCTTCTTTCTTTCTTCTTTCTTTCTTCTTTCTTTCTTACTTCTTTCTTACTCCTTTCTTACTTCTTTCTTACTTCTTTCGTAATTCTTTCTTACTTCTTTCTTTCTTACTTCTTTCTTCCTTCTTTCGTACTTCTTTCTTACTTCTTTCTTTCTTACTTCTTTCTTACTTCTTTATTACTTCTTCCTTACTTCTTTCTTCTTTCTTTCTTACTTCTTTCTTCCTTTTTATTACTTCTTTCTTTCTTCTCTCTTGCTTCTTTCTTTCTTCTTTCTTACTTCTTTCTTTCTTCTTTCTGACTTCTTTCTTACTTCTTTCTTCTTTCTTTCTCACTTCTTTCGTACTTCTTTCTTACTTCTTTCTTACTTCTTTCTTACTTCTTTCTTCATTCCTTCTTACTTCTTTTTTACTTCTTTCTTACTTCTTTCTTACTTCTTTCTTTCTTCTTTCATTCTTCTCTATTTCTTCTCTCTTTCTTCTTTCTGTCTTCTTTCTTCCTTCTTTCTTCTTTCTTTCTTATTTCTAAATTCTTTCTAACTTCTTTCTAACTTCTTTCTTATTTCTTTCTTTCTGCATTCTTTCTTTCTTCCTTCTAACATCTTTCTAACTTCTTTCTAACTTGTTTCTTACTTCTTTCTGACTTCTTTGTTACTTCTTTCTTACTTCTTTCTTACTTCTTTCTGACTTCTTTCTTACTTCTTTATTTCTTACTTCTTTCTCACTTCTTTCTTACTTCTTTCATACTTCTCTCTTCATTCCTTCTTACTTCATTTTTACTTCTTTCTTACTTCTTTCTTACTTCTTTCTTTCTTCTTTCTTTCTTCTCTATTTCTTCTCTCTTTCTTCTTTCTTTCTTCTTTTTTTCTTCTTTCTTTCTTACTTCTTTCTTACTTCTTTCTTACTTCTTTCGTACTTCTTTCTAACTTCTTTTTTCTTCTTTCTTTCTTCTTTCTTTCTTCTTTCTTACTTCTTTCTTACTTCTTTCTGACTTCTTTCTTACTTCTTTCGTACTTCTTTCTTACTTCTTTCTTTCTTACTTCTTTCTTACTTCCTTCTTACTTCTTTCTTACTTCTTTCTTACTTCTTTCGTACTTCTTTCTTACTTCTTTCTTTCTTACTTCTTTCTTTCTTCTTTATTACTTCTTTCTTTCTTCTTTCTTACTTCTTTCTTAATTCTTTCTTACTTCTTTCTTCATTCCTTCTTACTTCTTTTTACTTCTTTCTTACTTCTTTCTTACTTCTTTCTTTCTTCTTTCATTCTTCTCTATTTCTTCTCTCTTTCTTATTTCTGTCTTCTTTCTTTCTTCTTTCTTTCTTCTTTCTTTCTTCTTTCTTTCTTATTCTTAAATTCTTTCTAACTTCTTTCTAACTTCTTTCTTATTTCTTTCTCACTTCATTCCTTCTTTCTTCTTTCTTACATCTTTCTAACTTCTTTCTAACTTCTTTCTTACTTCTTTCTTACTTCTTTCTTACTTCTTTCTTTCTTTCTTGCTTTCTTCTTTCTTTCTTCTTTCTTTCTTACTTCTTTCTTACTTCTTTCTTACTTCTTTCTTACTTTCTTCTTGCTTTCTCCTTTCTTTCTTATTTCTAAATTCGTTCTAACTTCTTTCTAACTTCTCTCTTATTTCTTTCTTAATTCATTCTTTCTTTATTCTTTCTTACATCTTTCTAACTACTTTCTAACTTCTTTCTTACTTCTTTCTTACTTCTTTCTTACTTCTTTCTTACTTCTTTCTAACTTCTTTTTTCTTCTTTCTTTCTTCTTTCTTCCTTCTTTCTTTCTTACTTCTTTCTTACTCCTTTCTTACTTCTTTCTTACTTCTTTCGTACTTCTTTCTTACTTCTTTCTTTCTTAATTCTTTCTTACTTCTTTCTTACTTCTTTCTTACTTCTTTCTTCTTTCTTTCTTACTTCTTTCTTACTTCTTTCTTACTTTTTATTACTTCTTTCTTTCTTCTTTCTTACTTCTTTCTTTCTTTTTTCTTACTTCTTTCTTTCTTCTTATTTCTTTCTTACTTCTTTCTGACTTCTTTCTTACTTCTTTCTTTCTTCTTTCTGACTTCTTTCTTACTTCTTTCTAACTTCTTTTTTCTTCTTTCTTCTTTCTTCATTCTATCTTACTTCTTTCTTACTCCTTTTTTACTTCTTTCTTACTTCTTTCTTACTTCTTTCTTACTTCTTTCTTCTTTCTTTCTTACTTCTTTCTTTCTTACTTCTTTCTTACTTTTTATTACTTCTTTCCTACTTCTTTCTTACTTCTTTCTTACTTCTTTCTTCTTTCTTTCATACTTCTTTCTTCTTTCTTTCTTACTTCTTTCTTACTTCTTTCTTACTTCTTTCTTACTTCTTTCTTCTTTCTTTCTTACTTCTTTCTTACTTCTTTCTTACTTTTTATTACTTCTTTCTTTCTTCTTTCTTACTTCTTTCTTTCTTTTTTCTTACTTCTTTCTTTCTTCTTTCTTACTTCTTTCTTACTTCTTTCTGACTTCTTTCTTACTTTTTTCTTACTTCTTTCTTACTTCTTTCTTACTTCTTTCTTACTTCTTTCTTACTTCTTTCTAACTTCTTTCTAACTTCTTTTTTCTTCTTTCTTTCTTCTTTCTTTCTTCTTTCTTTCTTACTTCTTTCTTACTCCTTTCTTACTTTTCTTACTTCTTTCGTACTTCTTTCTTACTTCTTTCTTTCTTACTTCTTTCTTACTTCTTTCTTACTTCTTTCCTACTTCTTTCTTACTTCTTCCTTACTTCTTTTTTCTTTCTTTCTTACTTCTTTCTTACTTCTTTCTTACTTTTTATTACTTCTTTCTTTCTTCTTTCTTACTTCTTTCTTTCTTACTTCTTTCTTACTTCTTTCTTACTTCTTTCTTACTTCTTTCTTACTTCTTTCTTACTTCTTTCTAAATTCTTTTTTCTTCTTTCTTTCTTCTTTCTTACTTCTTTCTTTCTTACTTCTTTCTTCCTTCTTTCGTACTTCTTTCTTACTTCTTTCTTTCTTACTTCTTTCTTACTTCTTTATTACTTCTTTCTTACTTCTTTCTTCTTTCTTTCTTACTTCTTTCTTACTTCTTTCTTACTTTTTATTACTTCTTTCTTTCTTCTTTCTTGCTTCTTTCTTTCTTCTTTCTTACTTCTTTCTTTCTTCTTTCTGACTTCTTTCTTACTTCTTTCTTCTTTCTTTCTCACTTCTTTCGTACTTCTTTCTTACTTCTTTCTTACTTCTTTCTTACTTCTTTCTTCATTCATTCTTACTTCTTTTTTACTTCTTTCTTACTTCTTTCTTACTTCTTTCTTTCTTCTTTCATTCTTCTCTATTTCTTCTCTCTTTCTTCTTTCTGTCTTCTTTCTTCCTTCTTTCTTCTTTCTTTCTTATTTCTAAATTCTTTCTAACTTCTTTCTAACTTCTTTCTTATTTCTTTCTTTCTGCATTCTTTCTTTCTTCCTTCTAACATCTTTCTAACTTCTTTCTAACTTGTTTCTTACTTCTTTCTTATTTCTTTCTTTCGTCTTTCTTACTTCTTTCTTACTTCTTTCTGACTTCTTTCTTACTTCTTTATTTCTTACTTCTTTCTCACTTCTTTCTTACTTCTTTCATACTTCTCTCTTCATTCCTTCTTACTTCATTTTTACTTCTTTCTTACTTCTTTCTTACTTCTTTCTTTCTTCTTTCTTTCTTCTCTATTTCTTCTCTCTTTCTTCTTTCTTTCTTCTTTTTTTCTTCTTTCTTTCTTACTTCTTTCTTACTTCTTTCTTACTTCTTTCGTACTTCTTTCTAACTTCTTTTTTCTTCTTTCTTTCTTCTTTCTTTCTTCTTTCTTACTTCTTTCTTACTTCTTTCTGACTTCTTTCTTTCTTCTTTCTTACTTCTTTCTTACTTCTTTCTTCTTTCTTTCTTCTTTCTTACTTCTTTCTTACTTCTTTCTTACTTCTTTCTTACTTCTTTCTTACTTCTTTCTTACTTCTTTCTTTCTTCATTCTTACTTCTTTCTTACTTCTTTCTTTCTTCTGTCTTACTTCTTTCTTACTTCTTTCCTACTTCTTTCTTACTTCTTTCTGACTTCTTTCTAACTTCTTTCTAACTTCTTTTTTCTTCTTTCTTTCTTCTTTCTTTCTTCTTTCTTTCTTTCTTCTTTCTTACTTCTTTCTTACTTCTTTCTTACTTCTTACTTCTTTCTTCATTCCTTCTTACTACTTTTTTATTTCTTACTTACTTCTTTCTTACTTTTCTTACTTCTTCCTTACTTCTTTCTTACTTCTTTCTTTCTTTCTTCTTGCTTTCTTCCCTCTTTCTTATTCTGAAATTCTTTCTAACTTCTTTCTAACTTTTTTCTTATTTCTTTCTCACTTCATTCTTTCTTTCTTCTTTCTTAATTCTTTCATACTTCTTTCTTACTTCTTTCTTACTTCTTTCTTACTACTTTCTTACTTCTTTCTTTCTTTCTTTCTTTCTTCTTTCTTCTTTCTTTCTTACTTCTTTCTTTCTTCTTTCTTACTTCTTTCTTACTTCTTTCTTTCTTCTTTCTTACTTCTTTCTTTCTTCTTTCTTACTTCTTTCTTACTTCTTTCTTTCTTCTTTCTTCTTTCTTTCTTACTTCTTTCTTACTTCTTTCTTTCTTCTTTCTTACTTCTTTCTTACTTCTTTCTAATTTCTTTTTTCTTCTTTCTTTCTTCTTTCTTTCTTCTTTCTTTCTTACTTCTTTCTTACTCCTTTCTTACTTCTTTCTTACTTCTTTCGTACTTCTTTCTTACTTCTTTCTTTCTTACTTCTTTCTTACTTCTTTCTTACTTCTTTCTTACTTCTTTCTTACTTCTTTCTTACTTCTTTCTAACTTCTTTTTTCTTCTTTCTTTCTTTCTTCTTTCTTTCTTACTTCTTTCTTTCTTACTTCTTTCTTACTTCTTTCGTTCTTCTTTAGTACTTCTTTCTTTCTTACTTTTTCTTAATTCTTTCTTACTTCTTTCTTACTTCTTTCTTACTTCTTTCTTACTTCTTTCTTACTTCTTTCGTACTTCTTTCTTACTTCTTCTTTCTTACTTCTTTCTTACTTCTTTCTTACTTCTTTCTTACTTCTTTCTTCTTTCTTTCTTACTTCTTTCTTACTTCTTTCTTACTTTTTATTACTTCTTTCTTTCTTCTTTCTTACTTCTTTCTTTCTTTTTTCTAACTTCTTTCTTTCTTCTTTCTTACTTCTTTCTTACTTCTTTCTTCTTTCTTTCTTACTTCTTTCTTACTTCTTTCTTACTTTTTATTACTTCTTTCTTTCTTCTTTCTTACTTCTTTCTTTCTTTTTTCTTACTTCTTTCTTACTTCTTTCTTACTTCTTTCTTACTTCTTTCTTACTTCTTTCGTACTTCTTTCTTACTTCTTTCTTTCTTACTTCTTTCTTACTTCTTTCTTACTTCTTTCTTACTTCTTTCTTACTTCTTTCTTCTTTCTTTCTTACTTCTTTCTTTCTTACTTCTTTCTTACTTCTTTCTTACTTCTTTCCTACTTCTTTCTTACTTCTTTCTTACTTCTTTCTTCTTTCTTTCTTACTTCTTTCTTACTTCTTTCTTACTTCTTTCTTACTTCTTCCTTACTTCTTTCTTACTTCTTTCTAACTTCTTTTTTCTTCTTTCTTTCTTCTTTCTTTCTTCTTTCTTTCTCACTTCTTTCTTATTACTTTCTTACTTCTTTCTTACTTCTTTCGTACTTTTTTGTTACTTCTTTCTTTCTTACTTCTTTCTTACTTCTTTCTTACTACTTTCTTACTTCTTTCTTCTTTTTTTCTTAATTCTTCCTTACTTCTTTCTTAATTTTTATTACTTCTTTCTTTCTTCTTTCTTACTTCTTTCTTTCTTTTTTCTTACTTCTTTCTTTCTTCTTTCTTACTTCTTTCTTACTTCTTTCTGACTTCTTTCTTACTTCTTTCTTACTTCTTTCTTACTTCTTTCTTACTTCTTTCTTCTTTCTTTCTTACTTCTTTCTTACTTCTTTCTTACTTTTTATTACTTCTTTCTTTCTTCTTTCTTACTTCTTTCTTTCTTTTTTCTTACTTCTTTCTTTCTTCTTTCTTACTTCTTTCTTACTTCTTTCTGACTTCTTTCTTACTTCTTTCTTCTTTCTTTCTAACTTCTTTCTAACTTCTTTCTTACTTCTTTCTTACTTCTTTCTTACTTCTTTCTTACTTCTTTCTTACTTCTTTCTTACTTCTTTCTAACTTCTTTTTTCTTCTTTCTTTCTTCTTTCTTTCTTCTTTCTTTCTTCTTTCTTTCTTACTTCTTTCTTACTCCTTTCTTACTTCTTTCTTACTTCTTTCGTACTTCTTTCTTACTTCTTTCTTTCTTCTTTCTTAATTCTTTCTTTCTTCTTTCTTACTTCTTTCTTACTCTTTTCTTACTTCTTTCTTACTTCTTTCGTACTTCTTTCTTACTTCTTTCTTTCTTACTTCTTTCTTTCTTCTTTATTACTTCTTACTTTCTTCTTTCTTACTTCTTTCTTAATTCTTTCTTACTTCTTTCTTACTTCTTTCTTCATTCCTTCTTACTTCTTTTTACTTCTTTCTTACTTCTTTCTTACTTCTTTCTTACTTCTTTCTTTCTTCTTTCATTCTTCTCTATTTCTTCTCTCTTTCTTCTTTCTGTCTTCTTTCTTTCTTCTTTCTTTCTTCTTTCTTTCTTCTTTCTTTCTTATTCTTAAATTCTTTCTAACTTCTTTCTAACTTCTTTCTTATTTCTTTCTCACTTCATTCCTTCTTTCTTCTTCCTTACATCTTTCTAACTTCTTTCTAACTTCTTTCTTACTTCTTTCTTACTTCTTTCTTACTTCTTTCTTTCTTTCTTGCTTTCTTCTTTCTTCTTTCTTTCTTCTTTCTTTCTTACTTCTTTCTTACTTCTTTCTTACTTCTTTCTTACTTTCTTCTTGCTTTCTCCTTTCTTTCTTATTTCTAAATTCGTTCTAACTTCTTTCTAACTTCTCTCTTATTACTTTCTTACTTCATTCTTTCTTTCTTCTTTCTTACATCTTTCTAACTACTTTCTAACATCTTTCTTACTTCTTTCTTACTTCTTTCTTACTTCTTTCTTACTTCTTTCTAACTTCTTTTTTCTTCTTTCTTTCTTCTTTCTTCCTTCTTTCTTTCTTACTTCTTTCTTACTCCTTTCTTACTTCTTTCTTACTTCTTTCGTACTTCTTTCTTACTTCTTTCTTTCTTACTTCTTTCTTACTTCTTTCTTACTTCTTTCTTACTTCTTTCTTCTTTCTTTCTTACTTCTTTCTTAGTTCTTTCTTACTTTTTATTACTTCTTTCTTTCTTCTTTCTTACTTCTTTCTTTCTTTTTTCTTACCTCTTTCTTTCTTCTTACTTGTTTCTTACTTCTTTCTGACTTCTTTCTTACTTCTTTCTTACTTCTTTCTGACTTCTTTCTTACTTCTTTCTAACTTCTTTTTTCTTCTTTCTTTCTTCTTTCTTTCTTCTTTCTTTCTTCCTTCTTTCTTACTCCTTTCTTACTTCTTTCTTACTTCTTTCTTACTTCTTTCTTACTTCTTTCTTCTTTCTTTCTTACTTCTTTCTTTCTTACTTCTTTCTTACTTTTTATTACTTCTTTCCTACTTCTTTCTTACTTCTTTCTTACTTCTTTCTTCTTTCTTTCATACTTCTTTCTTACTTCTTTCTTACTTCTTCCTTACTTCTTTCTTACTTCTTTCTAACTTCTTTTTTCTTCTTTCTTTCTTCTTTCTATCTTCTTTCTTTCTTACTTCTTTCTTATTACTTTCTTACTTCTTTCTTACTTCTTTCGTACTTCTTTCTTACTTTTTTCTTTCTTACTTCTTTCTTACTTATTTCTTCTTTCTTTCTTACTTCTTTCTTTCTTCTTTCTTACTTCTTTCTTACTTCTTTCTTTCTTTTTTCTTACTTCTTTCTTTCTTCTTTCTTACTTCTTTCTTACTTCTTTCTGACTTCTTTCTTAATTTTTTCTTACTTCTTTCTTACTTCTTTCTTACTTCTTTCTTACTTCTTTCTTACTTCTTTCTTACTTCTTTCTTACTTCTTTCTAACTTCTTTTTTCTTCTTTCTTTCTTCTTTCTTTCTTCTTTCTTTCTTACTTCTTTATTACTCCTTTCTTACTTCTTTCTTACTTCTTTCGTACTTCTTTCTTACTTCTTTCTTTCTTACTTCTTTCTTACTTCTTTCTTACTTCTTTCCTACTTCTTTCTTACTTCTTTCTTACTTCTTTTTTCTTTCTTTCTTACTTCTTTCTTACATCTTTCTTACTTTTTATTAATTCTTTCCTTCTTCTTTCTTACTTCTTTCTTTCTTTCTTCTTTCTTACTTCTTTCTTACTTCTTTCTTCATTCTTACTTCTTTCTTACTTCTTTCTAACTTCTTTTTTCTTCTTTCTTTCTTCTTTCTTTCTTCTTTCTTTCTTACTTCTTTCTTACTCCTTTCTTACTTCTTTCTTACTTCTTTCGTACTTCTTTCTTACTTCTTTCTTTCTTACTTCTTTCTTACTTCTTTCTTACTTCTTTCTTTCTTTTTTCTTACTTCTTTCTTACTTCTTTCTTCTTTCTTTCTTACTTCTTTCTTACTTCTTTCTTACTTTTTATTACTTCTTTCTTTCTTCTTTCTTACTTCTTTCTTTCTTTTTTCTTACTTCTTTCTTTCTTCTTTCTTACTTCTTTCTTACTTCTTTCTGACTTCTTTCTTACTTCTTTCTTACTCCTTTCTTACTTCTTTCTTACTTCTTTCGTACTTCTTTCTTACTTCTTTCTTTCTTACTTCTTTCTTACTTCTTTGTTACTTCTTTGTTACTTCTTTCTTACTTCTTTCTTACTTGTTTCTAACTTCTTTTTTCTTCTTTCTTTCTTCTTTCTTTCTTCTTTCTTTCTTACTTCTTTCTTACTCCTTTCTTACTTCTTTCTTACTTCTTTCGTAATTCTTTCTTACTTCTTTCTTTCTTACTTCTTTCTTACTTCTTTCGTACTTCTTTCTTACTTCTTTCTTTCTTACTTCTTTCTTACTTCTTTGTTACTTCTTTCTTACTTCTTTCTTCTTTCTTTCTTACTTCTTTCTTACTTCTTTCTTACTTTTTATTACTTCTTTCTTTCTTCTTTCTTGCTTCTTTCTTTCTTCTTTCTTACTTCTTTCTTACTTCTTTCTTCATTCCTTCTTACTTATTTTTTACTTCTTTCTTACTTCTTTCTTACTTCTTTCTTTCTTCTTTCGTTCTTCTCTATTTCTTCTCTCTTTCTTCTTTCTGTCTTCTTTCTTCCTTCTTTCTTCTTTCTTTCTTATTTCTAAATTCTTTCTAACTTCTTTCTAACTTCTTTCTTATTTCTTTCTTTCTGCATTCTTTCTTTCTTCCTTCTAACATCTTTCTAACTTCTTTCTAACTTGTTTCTTACTTCTTTCTTACTTCTTTCTTTCGTCTTTCTTACTTCTTTCTTACTTCTTTCTGACTTCTTTCTTACTTCTTTATTTCTTACTTCTTTCTCACTTCTTTCTTACTTCTTTCATACTTCTCTCTTCATTCCTTCTTACTTCATTTTTACTTCTTTCTTACTTCTTTCTTACTTCTTTCTTACTTCTTTCTTTCTTCTTTCTTTCTTATCTATTTCTTCTCTCTTTCTTCTTTCTTTCTTCTTTTTTTCTTCTTTCTTTCTTACTTCTTTCTTACTTCTTTCGTACTTCTTTCTAACTTCTTTTTTCTTACTTCTTTCTTACTTCCTTCTTACTTCTTTCTTACTTCTTTCTTTCTTCTTTCTTAATTCTTTCTTTCTTCTTTCTTACTTCTTTCTTACTTCTTTCGTACTTCTTTCTTACTTCTCTCTTTCTTCTTTCTTTCTTCTTTCTTACGTCTTTCTTTCTTACTTCTTTCTTACATCTTTCTTACTTCTTTCTTACTTCTTTCTTACTTTTTTCTTACTTCTTTCTTACTTCTTTCTTACTTCTTTCTTACTTCTTTCTAACTTCTTTTTTCTTCTTTCTTCTTTCTTTCTTACTTCTTTCTTTCTTACTTCTTTCTTACTTCTTTCGTACTTCTTTCGTACTTCTTTCTTTCTTACTTCTTTCTTTCTTTCTTACTTCTTTCTTACTTCTTTCTTACTTATTTCTTACTTCTTTCTTACTTCTTTCTAACTTCTTTCTTACTTCTTTCTTACTTCTTTCTTTCTTTCTTCTTGCTTTATTCTTTCTTTCTTACTTCTTTCTTACTTCTTTCTTTTTTACTTCTTTCTTTCTTCTTTCTTAATTCTTTCTTTCTTCTTTCTTACTTCTTTCTTACTTCTTTCGTACTTCTTTCTTACTTCTCTCTTTCTTCTTTCTTTCTTCTTTCTTACGTCTTTCTTTCTTACTTCTTTCTTACTTCTTTCTTTCTTCTTTCTTACTTCTTACTTTCTTCTTTCTTACTTATTTCTTTCTTCTTTCTTACTTCTTTCTTACTTCTTTCTGACTTCTTTCTTACTTCTTTATTTCTTACTTCTTTCTCACTTCTTTCTTACTTCTTTCTTACTTCTTTCTTCATTCCTTCTTACTTCTTTTTTACTTCTTTCTTACTTCTTTCTTACTTCTTTCTTACTTCTTTCTTTCTTCTTTGTTACTTCTTTCTTACTTCTTTCTTTCTTCTTACTTACTTCTTACTTTCTTCTTTCTTACTTATTTCTTACTTCTTTCGTCTTTCTTTCTTACTTCTTTCTTACTTCTTTCTTACTTCTTTCTTACTTCTTTCTTTCTTTCTTCTTGCTTTCTTCTTTCATTATTATTTCTAAATTCTTTCTAACTTCTTTCTAACTTCTTTCTTATTTCTTTCTTACTTCATTATTTCTTTCTTCTTTCTTACATCTTTCTAACTTCTTTCTAACTTCTTTTTTACTTCTTTCTTACTTCTTTCTTACTTCTTTCTTACTTCTTTCTTTCTTACTTCTTTCTTACTTCTTTCGTACTTCTTTCTTTCTTACTTCTTTCTTACTTCTTTCTTACCTCTTTCTTACTTCTTTCTTTCTTTCTTCTTGCTTTCTTCTTTCTTTCTTACTTCTTTCTTACTTCTTTCTTACTTCTTTTTTACTTCTCTCTTACTTCTTTCTTACTTCTTTCTTTCTTCTTTCTTTCTTCTTTCATTCTTAATTATTTCTTTCTTCTTTCTTTCTTCTTTCTTTCTTACTTCTTTATTACTTCTTTCTTACTTCTTTCTTACTTCTTTCTTACTTCTTTCTTACTTCTTTCGTACTTCTTTCTTACTTCTCTCTTTCTTCTTTCTTTCTTCTTTCTTACTTCTTTCTTACTTCTTACGTACTTATTTCTTACTTCTCTCTCTCTTTCATTCTTCTTTCTTACTTCTTTCTTACTACATTCTTACTTCATTCTTAATTCTTTCTTACTTCTTTCTTACTTCTTTCTGACTTCTTACTTCTTTCTTCTTTCTTTCTTAATTCTTTCTTACTTCTCTCTTACTTCTTTCTTACTTCTTTCTAACTTCTTTCATACTTCTTTCTTTCTTCTATCTTTCTTCTTTCTTTCTTACTTCTTTCTTACTTCTTTCTTTCTTACTTCTTTCTTCTTTCGTACTTCATTCTTACTTCTTTCTCCTTTCTTTCTTACTTCTTTCTTACTTCTTTCTTACTTCTTTCTTTCTTCTTTCTTAATTCTTTCTTTCTTCTTTCTTACTTCTTTCTTACTTCTTTCGTACTTCTTTCTTACTTCTTTCTTCTTTCTTTCTTCTTTCTTTCTTCTTTCATTCTTACTTCTTTCTTACTTCTTTCTTACTTCTTTCGTACTTCTTTCTTACTTCTTTCTTTCTTACTTCTTTCTTTCTTCTTTATTACTTCTTTCTTTCTTCTTTCTTACTTCTTTCTTAATTCTTTCTTACTTCTTTCTTCATTCCTTCTTACTTCTTTTTACTTCTTTCTTACTTTTTCTTACTTCTTTCTTTCTTCTTTCATTCTTCTCTATTTCTTCTCTCTTTCTTATTTCTGTCTTCTTTCTTTCTTCTTTCTTTCTTCTTTCTTTCTTATTCTTAAATTATTTCTAACTTCTTTCTAACTTCTTTCTTATTTCTTTCTCACTTCATTCCTTCTTTCTTCTTTCTTACATCTTTCTAACTTCTTTCTAACTTCTTTCTTACTTCTTTCTTACTTCTTTCTTACTTCTTTCTTTCTTTCTTGCTTTCTTCTTTCTTCTTTCTTTCTTCTTTCTTTCTTACTTCTTTCTTACTTCTTTCTTACTCCTTTCTTACTTCTTTCTTACTTCTTTCGTAATTCTTTCTTACTTCTTTCTTTCTTACTTCTTTCTTCCTTCTTTCGTACTTCTTTCTTACTTCTTTCTTTCTTACTTCTTTCTTACTTCTTTATTACTTCTTCCTTACTTCTTTCTTCTTTCTTTCTTACTTCTTTCTTCCTTTTTATTACTTCTTTCTTTCTTCTCTCTTGCTTCTTTCTTTCTTCTTTCTTACTTCTTTCTTTCTTCTTTCTGACTTCTTTCTTACTTCTTTCTTCTTTCTTTCTCACTTCTTTCGTACTTCTTTCTTACTTCTTTCTTACTTCTTTCTTACTTCTTTCTTCATTCCTTCTTACTTCTTTTTTACTTCTTTCTTACTTCTTTCTTACTTCTTTCTTTCTTCTTTCATTCTTCTCTATTTCTTCTCTCTTTCTTCTTTCTGTCTTCTTTCTTCCTTCTTTCTTCTTTCTTTCTTATTTCTAAATTCTTTCTAACTTCTTTCTAACTTCTTTCTTATTTCTTTCTTTCTGCATTCTTTCTTTCTTCCTTCTAACATCTTTCTAACTTCTTTCTAACTTGTTTCTTACTTCTTTCTGACTTCTTTGTTACTTCTTTCTTACTTCTTTCTTACTTCTTTCTGACTTCTTTCTTACTTCTTTATTTCTTACTTCTTTCTCACTTCTTTCTTACTTCTTTCATACTTCTCTCTTCATTCCTTCTTACTTCATTTTTACTTCTTTCTTACTTCTTTCTTACTTCTTTCTTTCTTCTTTCTTTCTTCTCTATTTCTTCTCTCTTTCTTCTTTCTTTCTTCTTTTTTTCTTCTTTCTTTCTTACTTCTTTCTTACTTCTTTCTTACTTCTTTCGTACTTCTTTCTAACTTCTTTTTTCTTCTTTCTTTCTTCTTTCTTTCTTCTTTCTTACTTCTTTCTTACTTCTTTCTGACTTCTTTCTTACTTCTTTCGTACTTCTTTCTTACTTCTTTCTTTCTTACTTCTTTCTTACTTCCTTCTTACTTCTTTCTTACTTCTTTCTTACTTCTTTCGTACTTCTTTCTTACTTCTTTCTTTCTTACTTCTTTCTTTCTTCTTTATTACTTCTTTCTTTCTTCTTTCTTACTTCTTTCTTAATTCTTTCTTACTTCTTTCTTCATTCCTTCTTACTTCTTTTTACTTCTTTCTTACTTCTTTCTTACTTCTTTCTTTCTTCTTTCATTCTTCTCTATTTCTTCTCTCTTTCTTATTTCTGTCTTCTTTCTTTCTTCTTTCTTTCTTCTTTCTTTCTTCTTTCTTTCTTATTCTTAAATTCTTTCTAACTTCTTTCTAACTTCTTTCTTATTTCTTTCTCACTTCATTCCTTCTTTCTTCTTTCTTACATCTTTCTAACTTCTTTCTAACTTCTTTCTTACTTCTTTCTTACTTCTTTCTTACTTCTTTCTTTCTTTCTTGCTTTCTTCTTTCTTTCTTCTTTCTTTCTTACTTCTTTCTTACTTCTTTCTTACTTCTTTCTTACTTTCTTCTTGCTTTCTCCTTTCTTTCTTATTTCTAAATTCGTTCTAACTTCTTTCTAACTTCTCTCTTATTTCTTTCTTAATTCATTCTTTCTTTATTCTTTCTTACATCTTTCTAACTACTTTCTAACTTCTTTCTTACTTCTTTCTTACTTCTTTCTTACTTCTTTCTTACTTCTTTCTAACTTCTTTTTTCTTCTTTCTTTCTTCTTTCTTCCTTCTTTCTTTCTTACTTCTTTCTTACTCCTTTCTTACTTCTTTCTTACTTCTTTCGTACTTCTTTCTTACTTCTTTCTTTCTTAATTCTTTCTTACTTCTTTCTTACTTCTTTCTTACTTCTTTCTTCTTTCTTTCTTACTTCTTTCTTACTTCTTTCTTACTTTTTATTACTTCTTTCTTTCTTCTTTCTTACTTCTTTCTTTCTTTTTTCTTACTTCTTTCTTTCTTCTTATTTCTTTCTTACTTCTTTCTGACTTCTTTCTTACTTCTTTCTTTCTTCTTTCTGACTTCTTTCTTACTTCTTTCTAACTTCTTTTTTCTTCTTTCTTCTTTCTTCATTCTATCTTACTTCTTTCTTACTCCTTTTTTACTTCTTTCTTACTTCTTTCTTACTTCTTTCTTACTTCTTTCTTCTTTCTTTCTTACTTCTTTCTTTCTTACTTCTTTCTTACTTTTTATTACTTCTTTCCTACTTCTTTCTTACTTCTTTCTTACTTCTTTCTTCTTTCTTTCATACTTCTTTCTTCTTTCTTTCTTACTTCTTTCTTACTTCTTTCTTACTTCTTTCTTACTTCTTTCTTCTTTCTTTCTTACTTCTTTCTTACTTCTTTCTTACTTTTTATTACTTCTTTCTTTCTTCTTTCTTACTTCTTTCTTTCTTTTTTCTTACTTCTTTCTTTCTTCTTTCTTACTTCTTTCTTACTTCTTTCTGACTTCTTTCTTACTTTTTTCTTACTTCTTTCTTACTTCTTTCTTACTTCTTTCTTACTTCTTTCTTACTTCTTTCTAACTTCTTTCTAACTTCTTTTTTCTTCTTTCTTTCTTCTTTCTTTCTTCTTTCTTTCTTACTTCTTTCTTACTCCTTTCTTACTTTTCTTACTTCTTTCGTACTTCTTTCTTACTTCTTTCTTTCTTACTTCTTTCTTACTTCTTTCTTACTTCTTTCCTACTTCTTTCTTACTTCTTCCTTACTTCTTTTTTCTTTCTTTCTTACTTCTTTCTTACTTCTTTCTTACTTTTTATTACTTCTTTCTTTCTTCTTTCTTACTTCTTTCTTTCTTACTTCTTTCTTACTTCTTTCTTACTTCTTTCTTACTTCTTTCTTACTTCTTTCTTACTTCTTTCTAAATTCTTTTTTCTTCTTTCTTTCTTCTTTCTTACTTCTTTCTTTCTTACTTCTTTCTTCCTTCTTTCGTACTTCTTTCTTACTTCTTTCTTTCTTACTTCTTTCTTACTTCTTTATTACTTCTTTCTTACTTCTTTCTTCTTTCTTTCTTACTTCTTTCTTACTTCTTTCTTACTTTTTATTACTTCTTTCTTTCTTCTTTCTTGCTTCTTTCTTTCTTCTTTCTTACTTCTTTCTTTCTTCTTTCTGACTTCTTTCTTACTTCTTTCTTCTTTCTTTCTCACTTCTTTCGTACTTCTTTCTTACTTCTTTCTTACTTCTTTCTTACTTCTTTCTTCATTCATTCTTACTTCTTTTTTACTTCTTTCTTACTTCTTTCTTACTTCTTTCTTTCTTCTTTCATTCTTCTCTATTTCTTCTCTCTTTCTTCTTTCTGTCTTCTTTCTTCCTTCTTTCTTCTTTCTTTCTTATTTCTAAATTCTTTCTAACTTCTTTCTAACTTCTTTCTTATTTCTTTCTTTCTGCATTCTTTCTTTCTTCCTTCTAACATCTTTCTAACTTCTTTCTAACTTGTTTCTTACTTCTTTCTTATTTCTTTCTTTCGTCTTTCTTACTTCTTTCTTACTTCTTTCTGACTTCTTTCTTACTTCTTTATTTCTTACTTCTTTCTCACTTCTTTCTTACTTCTTTCATACTTCTCTCTTCATTCCTTCTTACTTCATTTTTACTTCTTTCTTACTTCTTTCTTACTTCTTTCTTTCTTCTTTCTTTCTTCTCTATTTCTTCTCTCTTTCTTCTTTGTTTCTTCTTTTTTTCTTCTTTCTTTCTTACTTCTTTCTTACTTCTTTCTTACTTCTTTCGTACTTCTTTCTAACTTCTTTTTTCTTCTTTCTTTCTTCTTTCTTTCTTCTTTCTTACTTCTTTCTTACTTCTTTCTGACTTCTTTCTTTCTTCTTTCTTACTTCTTTCTTACTTCTTTCTTCTTTCTTTCTTCTTTCTTACTTCTTTCTTACTTCTTTCTTACTTCTTTCTTACTTCTTTCTTACTTCTTTCTTACTTCTTTCTTTCTTCATTCTTACTTCTTTCTTACTTCTTTCTTTCTTCTGTCTTACTTCTTTCTTACTTCTTTCCTACTTCTTTCTTACTTCTTTCTGACTTCTTTCTAACTTCTTTCTAACTTCTTTTTTCTTCTTTCTTTCTTCTTTCTTTCTTCTTTCTTTCTTTCTTCTTTCTTACTTCTTTCTTACTTCTTTCTTACTTCTTACTTCTTTCTTCATTCCTTCTTACTACTTTTTTATTTCTTACTTACTTCTTTCTTACTTTTCTTACTTCTTCCTTACTTCTTTCTTACTTCTTTCTTTCTTTCTTCTTGCTTTCTTCCCTCTTTCTTATTCTGAAATTCTTTCTAACTTCTTTCTAACTTTTTTCTTATTTCTTTCTCACTTCATTCTTTCTTTCTTCTTTCTTAATTCTTTCATACTTCTTTCTTACTTCTTTCTTACTTCTTTCTTACTACTTTCTTACTTCTTTCTTTCTTTCTTTCTTTCTTCTTTCTTCTTTCTTTCTTACTTCTTTCTTTCTTCTTTCTTACTTCTTTCTTACTTCTTTCTTTCTTCTTTCTTACTTCTTTCTTTCTTCTTTCTTACTTCTTTCTTACTTCTTTCTTTCTTCTTTCTTCTTTCTTTCTTACTTCTTTCTTACTTCTTTCTTTCTTCTTTCTTACTTCTTTCTTACTTCTTTCTAATTTCTTTTTTCTTCTTTCTTTCTTCTTTCTTTCTTCTTTCTTTCTTACTTCTTTCTTACTCCTTTCTTACTTCTTTCTTACTTCTTTCGTACTTCTTTCTTACTTCTTTCTTTCTTACTTCTTTCTTACTTCTTTCTTACTTCTTTCTTACTTCTTTCTTACTTCTTTCTTACTTCTTTCTAACTTCTTTTTTCTTCTTTCTTTCTTTCTTCTTTCTTTCTTACTTCTTTCTTTCTTACTTCTTTCTTACTTCTTTCGTTCTTCTTTCGTACTTCTTTCTTTCTTACTTTTTCTTAATTCTTTCTTACTTCTTTCTTACTTCTTTCTTACTTCTTTCTTACTTCTTTCTTACTTCTTTCGTACTTCTTTCTTACTTCTTCTTTCTTACTTCTTTCTTACTTCTTTCTTACTTCTTTCTTACTTCTTTCTTCTTTCTTTCTTACTTCTTTCTTACTTCTTTCTTACTTTTTATTACTTCTTTCTTTCTTCTTTCTTACTTCTTTCTTTCTTTTTTCTAACTTCTTTCTTTCTTCTTTCTTACTTCTTTCTTACTTCTTTCTTCTTTCTTTCTTACTTCTTTCTTACTTCTTTCTTACTTTTTATTACTTCTTTCTTTCTTCTTTCTTACTTCTTTCTTTCTTTTTTCTTACTTCTTTCTTACTTCTTTCTTACTTCTTTCTTACTTCTTTCTTACTTCTTTCGTACTTCTTTCTTACTTCTTTCTTTCTTACTTCTTTCTTACTTCTTTCTTACTTCTTTCTTACTTCTTCTTACTTCTTTCTTCTTTCTTTCTTACTTCTTTCTTTCTTACTTCTTTCTTACTTCTTTCTTACTTCTTTCCTACTTCTTTCTTACTTCTTTCTTACTTCTTTCTTCTTTCTTTCTTACTTCTTTCTTACTTCTTTCTTACTTCTTTCTTACTTCTTCCTTACTCTTTCTTACTTCTTTCTAACTTCTTTTTCTTCTTTCTTCTTCTTTCTTTCTTCTTTCTTTCTCACTTCTTTCTTATTACTTTCTTACTTCTTTCTTACTTCTTTCGTACTTTTTTGTTACTTCTTCTTTCTTACTTCTTCTTACTTCTTTCTTACTACTTCTTACTTCTTTCTTCTTTTTTTCTTAATTCTTCCTTACTTCTTTCTTAATTTTTATTACTTCTTTCTTTCTTCTTTCTTACTTCTTCTTTCTTTTTTCTTACTTCTTTCTTTCTTCTTTCTTACTTCTTTCTTACTTCTTTCTGACTTCTTTCTTACTTCTTTCTTACTTCTTTCTTACTTCTTTCTTACTTCTTTCTTCTTTCTTTCTTACTTCTTTCTTACTTCTTTCTTACTTTTTATTACTTCTTTCTTTCTTCTTTCTTACTTCTTTCTTCTTTTTTTCTTACTTCTTTCTTTCTTCTTTCTTACTTCTTTCTTACTTCTTTCTGACTTCTTCTTACTTCTTCTTCTTTCTTCTAACTTCTTTCTAACTTCTTTCTTACTTCTTTCTTACTTCTTTCTTACTTCTTTCTACTTCTTTCTACTTCTTTCTTACTTCTTTCTAACTTCTTTTTTCTTCTTTCTTTCTTCTTTCTTTCTTCTTTCTTTCTTCTTTCTTTTCTTACTTCTTTCTTACTCCTTTCTTACTTCTTTCTTACTTCTTCGTACTTCTTTCTTACTTCTTTCTTTCTTCTTTCTTAATTCTTTCTTTCTTCTTTCTTACTTCTTTCTTACTCTTTTCATACTTCTTTCTTACTTCTTTCGTACTTCTTTCTTACTTCTTTCTTTCTTACTTCTTTCTTCTCTTTATTACTTCTTACTTTCTTCTTTCTTACTTCTTTCTTAATTCTTTCTTACTTCTTTCTTACTTCTTTCTTCATTCCTTCTTACTTCTTTTTACTTCTTTCTTACTTCTTTCTTACTTCTTTCTTACTTCTTTCTTTCTTCTTTCATTCTTCTCTATTCTTCTCTCTTTCTTCTTTCTGTCTTCTTTCTTTCTTCTTTCTTTCTTCTTTCTTTCTTCTTTCTTTCTTATTC
The DNA here is from genome assembly GCF_036013475.1 of Columba livia. Taxonomy (NCBI): domain Eukaryota; kingdom Metazoa; phylum Chordata; class Aves; order Columbiformes; family Columbidae; genus Columba; species Columba livia. The sequence continues at coordinate 27,810 of NW_027043494.1, forward strand.
TTAAATTCTTTCTAACTTCTTTCTAACTTCTTTCTTATTTCTTTCTCACTTCATTCCTTCTTTCTTCTTCCTTACATCTTTCTAACTTCTTTCTAACTTCTTTCTTACTTCTTTCTTACTTCTTTCTTACTTCTTTCTTTCTTTCTTGCTTTCTTCTTTCTTCTTTCTTTCTTCTTTCTTTCTTACTTCTTTCTTACTTCTTTCTTACTTCTTTCTTACTTTCTTCTTGCTTTCTCCTTTCTTTCTTATTTCTAAATTCGTTCTAACTTCTTTCTAACTTCTCTCTTATTACTTTCTTACTTCATTCTTTCTTTCTTCTTTCTTACATCTTTCTAACTACTTTCTAACATCTTTCTTACTTCTTTCTTACTTCTTTCTTACTTCTTTCTTACTTCTTTCTAACTTCTTTTTTCTTCTTTCTTTCTTCTTTCTTCCTTCTTTCTTTCTTACTTCTTTCTTACTCCTTTCTTACTTCTTTCTTACTTCTTTCGTACTTCTTTCTTACTTCTTTCTTTCTTACTTCTTCTTACTTCTTTCTTACTTCTTTCTTACTTCTTTCTTCTTTCTTTCTTACTTCTTTCTTAGTTCTTTCTTACTTTTTATTACTTCTTTCTTTCTTCTTTCTTACTTCTTTCTTTCTTTTTTCTTACCTCTTTCTTTCTTCTTACTTGTTTCTTACTTCTTTCTGACTTCTTTCTTACTTCTTTCTTACTTCTTTCTGACTTCTTTCTTACTTCTTTCTAACTTCTTTTTCTTCTTTCTTTCTTCTTTCCTTCTTCTTTCTTCTTCTTTCTTACTCCTTTCTTACTTCTTTCTACTTCTTTCTTACTTCTTTCTTACTTCTTTCTTCTTTCTTTCTTACTTCTTTCTTTCTTACTTCTTTCTTACTTTTTATTACTTCTTTCCTACTTCTTTCTTACTTCACTTCTTTCTTACTTCTTTCTTACTTCTTTCTTCTTTCTTTCATACTTCTTTCTTACTTCTTTCTTACTTCTTCCTTACTTCTTTCTTACTTCTTTCTAACTTCTTTTTTCTTCTTTCTTTCTTCTTTCTATCTTCTTTCTTTCTTACTTCTTTCTTATTACTTTCTTACTTCTTTCTTACTTCTTTCGTACTTCTTTCTTACTTTTTTCTTTCTTACTTCTTTCTTACTTATTTCTTCTTTCTTTCTTACTTCTTTCTTTCTTCTTTCTTACTTCTTTCTTACTTCTTTCTTTCTTTTTTCTTACTTCTTTCTTTCTTCTTTCTTACTTCTTTCTTACTTCTTTCTGACTTCTTTCTTAATTTTTTCTTACTTCTTTCTTACTTCTTTCTTACTTCTTTCTTACTTCTTTCTTACTTCTTTCTTACTTCTTTCTTACTTCTTTCTAACTTCTTTTTTCTTCTTTCTTTCTTCTTTCTTTCTTCTTTCTTTCTTACTTCTTTATTACTCCTTTCTTACTTCTTTCTTACTTCTTTCGTACTTCTTTCTTACTTCTTTCTTTCTTACTTCTTTCTTACTTCTTTCTTACTTCTTTCCTACTTCTTTCTTACTTCTTTCTTACTTCTTTTTTCTTTCTTTCTTACTTCTTTCTTACATCTTTCTTACTTTTTATTAATTCTTTCCTTCTTCTTTCTTACTTCTTTCTTTCTTTCTTCTTTCTTACTTCTTTCTTACTTCTTTCTTCATTCTTACTTCTTTCTTACTTCTTTCTAACTTCTTTTTTCTTCTTTCTTTCTTCTTTCTTTCTTCTTTCTTTCTTACTTCTTTCTTACTCCTTTCTTACTTCTTTCTTACTTCTTTCGTACTTCTTTCTTACTTCTTTCTTTCTTACTTCTTTCTTACTTCTTTCTTACTTCTTTCTTTCTTTTTTCTTACTTCTTTCTTACTTCTTTCTTCTTTCTTTCTTACTTCTTTCTTACTTCTTTCTTACTTTTTATTACTTCTTTCTTTCTTCTTTCTTACTTCTTTCTTTCTTTTTTCTTACTTCTTTCTTTCTTCTTTCTTACTTCTTTCTTACTTCTTTCTGACTTCTTTCTTACTTCTTTCTTACTCCTTTCTTACTTCTTTCTTACTTCTTTCGTACTTCTTTCTTACTTCTTTCTTTCTTACTTCTTTCTTACTTCTTTGTTACTTCTTTGTTACTTCTTTCTTACTTCTTTCTTACTTGTTTCTAACTTCTTTTTTCTTCTTTCTTTCTTCTTTCTTTCTTCTTTCTTTCTTACTTCTTTCTTACTCCTTTCTTACTTCTTTCTTACTTCTTTCGTAATTCTTTCTTACTTCTTTCTTTCTTACTTCTTTCTTACTTCTTTCGTACTTCTTTCTTACTTCTTTCTTTCTTACTTCTTTCTTACTTCTTTGTTACTTCTTTCTTACTTCTTTCTTCTTTCTTTCTTACTTCTTTCTTACTTCTTTCTTACTTTTTATTACTTCTTTCTTTCTTCTTTCTTGCTTCTTTCTTTCTTCTTTCTTACTTCTTTCTTACTTCTTTCTTCATTCCTTCTTACTTATTTTTTACTTCTTTCTTACTTCTTTCTTACTTCTTTCTTTCTTCTTTCGTTCTTCTCTATTTCTTCTCTCTTTCTTCTTTCTGTCTTCTTTCTTCCTTCTTTCTTCTTTCTTTCTTATTTCTAAATTCTTTCTAACTTCTTTCTAACTTCTTTCTTATTTCTTTCTTTCTGCATTCTTTCTTTCTTCCTTCTAACATCTTTCTAACTTCTTTCTAACTTGTTTCTTACTTCTTTCTTACTTCTTTCTTTCGTCTTTCTTACTTCTTTCTTACTTCTTTCTGACTTCTTTCTTACTTCTTTATTTCTTACTTCTTTCTCACTTCTTTCTTACTTCTTTCATACTTCTCTCTTCATTCCTTCTAACTTCATTTTTAATTCTTTCTTACTTCTTTCTTACTTCTTTCTTACTTCTTTCTTTCTTCTTTCTTTCTTATCTATTTCTTCTCTCTTTCTTCTTTCTTTCTTCTTTTTTTCTTCTTTCTTTCTTACTTCTTTCTTACTTCTTTCGTACTTCTTTCTAATTTCTTTTTTCTTACTTCTTTCTTACTTCCTTCTTACTTCTTTCTTACTTCTTTCTTTCTTCTTTCTTAATTCTTTCTTTCTTCTTTCTTACTTCTTTCTTACTTCTTTCGTACTTCTTTCTTACTTCTCTCTTTCTTCTTTCTTTCTTCTTTCTTACGTCTTTCTTTCTTACTTCTTTCTTACATCTTTCTTACTTCTTTCTTACTTCTTTCTTACTTTTTTCTTACTTCTTTCTTACTTCTTTCTTACTTCTTTCTTACTTCTTTCTAACTTCTTTTTTCTTCTTTCTTCTTTCTTTCTTACTTCTTTCTTTCTTACTTCTTTCTTACTTCTTTCGTACTTCTTTCGTACTTCTTTCTTTCTTACTTCTTTCTTTCTTTCTTACTTCTTTCTTACTTCTTTCTTACTTATTTCTTACTTCTTTCTTACTTCTTTCTAACTTCTTTCTTACTTCTTTCTTACTTCTTTCTTTCTTTCTTCTTGCTTTATTCTTTCTTTCTTACTTCTTTCTTACTTCTTTCTTTTTTACTTCTTTCTTTCTTCTTTCTTAATTCTTTCTTTCTTCTTTCTTACTTCTTTCTTACTTCTTTCGTACTTCTTTCTTACTTCTCTCTTTCTTCTTTCTTTCTTCTTTCTTACGTCTTTCTTTCTTACTTCTTTCTTACTTCTTTCTTTCTTCTTTCTTACTTCTTACTTTCTTCTTTCTTACTTATTTCTTTCTTCTTTCTTACTTCTTTCTTACTTCTTTCTGACTTCTTTCTTACTTCTTTTTTACTTCTTTCTTACTTCTTTCTTACTTCTTTCTTACTTCTTTCTTTCTTCTTTGTTACTTCTTTCTTACTTCTTTCTTTCTTCTTACTTACTTCTTACTTTCTTCTTTCTTACTTATTTCTTACTTCTTTCGTCTTTCTTTCTTACTTCTTTCTTACTTCTTTCTTACTTCTTTCTTACTTCTTTCTTTCTTTCTTCTTGCTTTCTTCTTTCATTATTATTTCTAAATTCTTTCTAACTTCTTTCTAACTTCTTTCTTATTTCTTTCTTACTTCATTATTTCTTTCTTCTTTCTTACATCTTTCTAACTTCTTTCTAACTTCTTTTTTACTTCTTTCTTACTTCTTTCTTACTTCTTTCTTACTTCTTTCTTTCTTACTTCTTTCTTACTTCTTTCGTACTTCTTTCTTTCTTACTTCTTTCTTACTTCTTTCTTACCTCTTTCTTACTTCTTTCTTTCTTTCTTCTTGCTTTCTTCTTTCTTTCTTACTTCTTTCTTACTTCTTTCTTACTTCTTTTTTACTTCTCTCTTACTTCTTTCTTACTTCTTTCTTTCTTCTTTCTTTCTTCTTTCATTCTTAATTATTTCTTTCTTCTTTCTTTCTTCTTTCTTTCTTACTTCTTTATTACTTCTTTCTTACTTCTTTCTTACTTCTTTCTTACTTCTTTCTTACTTCTTTCGTACTTCTTTCTTACTTCTCTCTTTCTTCTTTCTTTCTTCTTTCTTACTTCTTTCTTACTTCTTACGTACTTATTTCTTACTTCTCTCTCTCTTTCATTCTTCTTTCTTACTTCTTTCTTACTACATTCTTACTTCATTCTTAATTCTTTCTTACTTCTTTCTTACTTCTTTCTGACTTCTTACTTCTTTCTTCTTTCTTTCTTAATTCTTTCTTACTTCTCTCTTACTTCTTTCTTACTTCTTTCTAACTTCTTTCATACTTCTTTCTTTCTTCTATCTTTCTTCTTTCTTTCTTACTTCTTTCTTACTTCTTTCTTTCTTACTTCTTTCTTCTTTCGTACTTCATTCTTACTTCTTTCTCCTTTCTTTCTTACTTCTTTCTTACTTCTTTCTTACTTCTTTCTTTCTTCTTTCTTAATTCTTTCTTTCTTCTTTCTTACTTCTTTCTTACTTCTTTCGTACTTCTTTCTTACTTCTTTCTTCTTTCTTTCTTCTTTCTTTCTTCTTTCATTCTTACTTCTTTCTTACTTCTTTCTTACTTCTTTCGTACTTCTTTCTTACTTCTTTCTTTCTTACTTCTTTCTTTCTTCTTTATTACTTCTTTCTTTCTTCTTTCTTACTTCTTTCTTAATTCTTTCTTACTTCTTTCTTCATTCCTTCTTACTTCTTTTTACTTCTTTCTTACTTTTTCTTACTTCTTTCTTTCTTCTTTCATTCTTCTCTATTTCTTCTCTCTTTCTTATTTCTGTCTTCTTTCTTTCTTCTTTCTTTCTTCTTTCTTTCTTATTCTTAAATTATTTCTAACTTCTTTCTAACTTCTTTCTTATTTCTTTCTCACTTCATTCCTTCTTTCTTCTTTCTTACATCTTTCTAACTTCTTTCTAACTTCTTTCTTACTTCTTTCTTACTTCTTTCTTACTTCTTTCTTTCTTTCTTGCTTTCTTCTTTCTTCTTTCTTTCTTCTTTCTTTCTTACTTCTTTCTTACTTCTTTCTTACTCCTTTCTTACTTCTTTCTTACTTCTTTCGTAATTCTTTCTTACTTCTTTCTTTCTTACTTCTTTCTTCCTTCTTTCGTACTTCTTTCTTACTTCTTTCTTTCTTACTTCTTTCTTACTTCTTTATTACTTCTTCCTTACTTCTTTCTTCTTTCTTTCTTACTTCTTTCTTCCTTTTTATTACTTCTTTCTTTCTTCTCTCTTGCTTCTTTCTTTCTTCTTTCTTACTTCTTTCTTTCTTCTTTCTGACTTCTTTCTTACTTCTTTCTTCTTTCTTTCTCACTTCTTTCGTACTTCTTTCTTACTTCTTTCTTACTTCTTTCTTACTTCTTTCTTCATTCCTTCTTACTTCTTTTTTACTTCTTTCTTACTTCTTTCTTACTTCTTTCTTTCTTCTTTCATTCTTCTCTATTTCTTCTCTCTTTCTTCTTTCTGTCTTCTTTCTTCCTTCTTTCTTCTTTCTTTCTTATTTCTAAATTCTTTCTAACTTCTTTCTAACTTCTTTCTTATTTCTTTCTTTCTGCATTCTTTCTTTCTTCCTTCTAACATCTTTCTAACTTCTTTCTAACTTGTTTCTTACTTCTTTCTGACTTCTTTGTTACTTCTTTCTTACTTCTTTCTTACTTCTTTCTGACTTCTTTCTTACTTCTTTATTTCTTACTTCTTTCTCACTTCTTTCTTACTTCTTTCATACTTCTCTCTTCATTCCTTCTTACTTCATTTTTACTTCTTTCTTACTTCTTTCTTACTTCTTTCTTTCTTCTTTCTTTCTTCTCTATTTCTTCTCTCTTTCTTCTTTCTTTCTTCTTTTTTTCTTCTTTCTTTCTTACTTCTTTCTTACTTCTTTCTTACTTCTTTCGTACTTCTTTCTAACTTCTTTTTTCTTCTTTCTTTCTTCTTTCTTTCTTCTTTCTTACTTCTTTCTTACTTCTTTCTGACTTCTTTCTTACTTCTTTCGTACTTCTTTCTTACTTCTTTCTTTCTTACTTCTTTCTTACTTCCTTCTTACTTCTTTCTTACTTCTTTCTTACTTCTTTCGTACTTCTTTCTTACTTCTTTCTTTCTTACTTCTTTCTTTCTTCTTTATTACTTCTTTCTTTCTTCTTTCTTACTTCTTTCTTAATTCTTTCTTACTTCTTTCTTCATTCCTTCTTACTTCTTTTTACTTCTTTCTTACTTCTTTCTTACTTCTTTCTTTCTTCTTTCATTCTTCTCTATTTCTTCTCTCTTTCTTATTTCTGTCTTCTTTCTTTCTTCTTTCTTTCTTCTTTCTTTCTTCTTTCTTTCTTATTCTTAAATTCTTTCTAACTTCTTTCTAACTTCTTTCTTATTTCTTTCTCACTTCATTCCTTCTTTCTTCTTTCTTACATCTTTCTAACTTCTTTCTAACTTCTTTCTTACTTCTTTCTTACTTCTTTCTTACTTCTTTCTTTCTTTCTTGCTTTCTTCTTTCTTTCTTCTTTCTTTCTTACTTCTTTCTTACTTCTTTCTTACTTCTTTCTTACTTTCTTCTTGCTTTCTCCTTTCTTTCTTATTTCTAAATTCGTTCTAACTTCTTTCTAACTTCTCTCTTATTTCTTTCTTAATTCATTCTTTCTTTATTCTTTCTTACATCTTTCTAACTACTTTCTAACTTCTTTCTTACTTCTTTCTTACTTCTTTCTTACTTCTTTCTTACTTCTTTCTAACTTCTTTTTTCTTCTTTCTTTCTTCTTTCTTCCTTCTTTCTTTCTTACTTCTTTCTTACTCCTTTCTTACTTCTTTCTTACTTCTTTCGTACTTCTTTCTTACTTCTTTCTTTCTTAATTCTTTCTTACTTCTTTCTTACTTCTTTCTTACTTCTTTCTTCTTTCTTTCTTACTTCTTTCTTACTTCTTTCTTACTTTTTATTACTTCTTTCTTTCTTCTTTCTTACTTCTTTCTTTCTTTTTTCTTACTTCTTTCTTTCTTCTTATTTCTTTCTTACTTCTTTCTGACTTCTTTCTTACTTCTTTCTTTCTTCTTTCATTCTTCTCTATTTCTTCTCTCTTTCTTCTTTCTGTCTTCTTTCTTCCTTCTTTCTTCTTTCTTTCTTATTTCTAAATTCTTTCTAACTTCTTTCTAACTTCTTTCTTATTTCTTTCTTTCTGCATTCTTTCTTTCTTCCTTCTAACATCTTTCTAACTTCTTTCTAACTTGTTTCTTACTTCTTTCTTATTTCTTTCTTTCGTCTTTCTTACTTCTTTCTTACTTCTTTCTGACTTCTTTCTTACTTCTTTATTTCTTACTTCTTTCTCACTTCTTTCTTACTTCTTTCATACTTCTCTCTTCATTCCTTCTTACTTCATTTTTACTTCTTTCTTACTTCTTTCTTACTTCTTTCTTTCTTCTTTCTTTCTTCTCTATTTCTTCTCTCTTTCTTCTTTGTTTCTTCTTTTTTTCTTCTTTCTTTCTTACTTCTTTCTTACTTCTTTCTTACTTCTTTCGTACTTCTTTCTAACTTCTTTTTTCTTCTTTCTTTCTTCTTTCTTTCTTCTTTCTTACTTCTTTCTTACTTCTTTCTGACTTCTTTCTTTCTTCTTTCTTACTTCTTTCTTACTTCTTTCTTCTTTCTTTCTTCTTTCTTACTTCTTTCTTACTTCTTTCTTACTTCTTTCTTACTTCTTTCTTACTTCTTTCTTACTTCTTTCTTTCTTCATTCTTACTTCTTTCTTACTTCTTTCTTTCTTCTGTCTTACTTCTTTCTTACTTCTTTCCTACTTCTTTCTTACTTCTTTCTGACTTCTTTCTAACTTCTTTCTAACTTCTTTTTTCTTCTTTCTTTCTTCTTTCTTTCTTCTTTCTTTCTTTCTTCTTTCTTACTTCTTTCTTACTTCTTTCTTACTTCTTACTTCTTTCTTCATTCCTTCTTACTACTTTTTTATTTCTTACTTACTTCTTTCTTACTTTTCTTACTTCTTCCTTACTTCTTTCTTACTTCTTTCTTTCTTTCTTCTTGCTTTCTTCCCTCTTTCTTATTCTGAAATTCTTTCTAACTTCTTTCTAACTTTTTTCTTATTTCTTTCTCACTTCATTCTTTCTTTCTTCTTTCTTAATTCTTTCATACTTCTTTCTTACTTCTTTCTTACTTCTTTCTTACTACTTTCTTACTTCTTTCTTTCTTTCTTTCTTTCTTCTTTCTTCTTTCTTTCTTACTTCTTTCTTTCTTCTTTCTTACTTCTTTCTTACTTCTTTCTTTCTTCTTTCTTACTTCTTTCTTTCTTCTTTCTTACTTCTTTCTTACTTCTTTCTTTCTTCTTTCTTCTTTCTTTCTTACTTCTTTCTTACTTCTTTCTTTCTTCTTTCTTACTTCTTTCTTACTTCTTTCTAATTTCTTTTTTCTTCTTTCTTTCTTCTTTCTTTCTTCTTTCTTTCTTACTTCTTTCTTACTCCTTTCTTACTTCTTTCTTACTTCTTTCGTACTTCTTTCTTACTTCTTTCTTTCTTACTTCTTTCTTACTTCTTTCTTACTTCTTTCTTACTTCTTTCTTACTTCTTTCTTACTTCTTTCTAACTTCTTTTTTCTTCTTTCTTTCTTTCTTCTTTCTTTCTTACTTCTTTCTTTCTTACTTCTTTCTTACTTCTTTCGTTCTTCTTTCGTACTTCTTTCTTTCTTACTTTTTCTTAATTCTTTCTTACTTCTTTCTTACTTCTTTCTTACTTCTTTCTTACTTCTTTCTTACTTCTTTCGTACTTCTTTCTTACTTCTTCTTTCTTACTTCTTTCTTACTTCTTTCTTACTTCTTTCTTACTTCTTTCTTCTTTCTTTCTTACTTCTTTCTTACTTCTTTCTTACTTTTTATTACTTCTTTCTTTCTTCTTTCTTACTTCTTTCTTTCTTTTTTCTAACTTCTTTCTTTCTTCTTTCTTACTTCTTTCTTACTTCTTTCTTCTTTCTTTCTTACTTCTTTCTTACTTCTTTCTTACTTTTTATTACTTCTTTCTTTCTTCTTTCTTACTTCTTTCTTTCTTTTTTCTTACTTCTTTCTTACTTCTTTCTTACTTCTTTCTTACTTCTTTCTTACTTCTTTCGTACTTCTTTCTTACTTCTTTCTTTCTTACTTCTTTCTTACTTCTTTCTTACTTCTTTCTTACTTCTTTCTTACTTCTTTCTTCTTTCTTTCTTACTTCTTTCTTTCTTACTTCTTTCTTACTTCTTTCTTACTTCTTTCCTACTTCTTTCTTACTTCTTTCTTACTTCTTTCTTCTTTCTTTCTTACTTCTTTCTTACTTCTTTCTTACTTCTTTCTTACTTCTTCCTTACTTCTTTCTTACTTCTTTCTAACTTCTTTTTTCTTCTTTCTTTCTTCTTTCTTTCTTCTTTCTTTCTCACTTCTTTCTTATTACTTTCTTACTTCTTTCTTACTTCTTTCGTACTTTTTTGTTACTTCTTTCTTTCTTACTTCTTTCTTACTTCTTTCTTACTACTTTCTTACTTCTTTCTTCTTTTTTTCTTAATTCTTCCTTACTTCTTTCTTAATTTTTATTACTTCTTTCTTTCTTCTTTCTTACTTCTTTCTTTCTTTTTTCTTACTTCTTTCTTTCTTCTTTCTTACTTCTTTCTTACTTCTTTCTGACTTCTTTCTTACTTCTTTCTTACTTCTTTCTTACTTCTTTCTTACTTCTTTCTTCTTTCTTTCTTACTTCTTTCTTACTTCTTTCTTACTTTTTATTACTTCTTTCTTTCTTCTTTCTTACTTCTTTCTTTCTTTTTTCTTACTTCTTTCTTTCTTCTTTCTTACTTCTTTCTTACTTCTTTCTGACTTCTTTCTTACTTCTTTCTTCTTTCTTTCTAACTTCTTTCTAACTTCTTTCTTACTTCTTTCTTACTTCTTTCTTACTTCTTTCTTACTTCTTTCTTACTTCTTTCTTACTTCTTTCTAACTTCTTTTTTCTTCTTTCTTTCTTCTTTCTTTCTTCTTTCTTTCTTCTTTCTTTCTTACTTCTTTCTTACTCCTTTCTTACTTCTTTCTTACTTCTTTCGTACTTCTTTCTTACTTCTTTCTTTCTTCTTTCTTAATTCTTTCTTTCTTCTTTCTTACTTCTTTCTTACTCTTTTCTTACTTCTTTCTTACTTCTTTCGTACTTCTTTCTTACTTCTTTCTTTCTTACTTCTTTCTTTCTTCTTTATTACTTCTTACTTTCTTCTTTCTTACTTCTTTCTTAATTCTTTCTTACTTCTTTCTTACTTCTTTCTTCATTCCTTCTTACTTCTTTTTACTTCTTTCTTACTTCTTTCTTACTTCTTTCTTACTTCTTTCTTTCTTCTTTCATTCTTCTCTATTTCTTCTCTCTTTCTTCTTTCTGTCTTCTTTCTTTCTTCTTTCTTTCTTCTTTCTTTCTTCTTTCTTTCTTATTCTTAAATTCTTTCTAACTTCTTTCTAACTTCTTTCTTATTTCTTTCTCACTTCATTCCTTCTTTCTTCTTCCTTACATCTTTCTAACTTCTTTCTAACTTCTTTCTTACTTCTTTCTTACTTCTTTCTTACTTCTTTCTTTCTTTCTTGCTTTCTTCTTTCTTCTTTCTTTCTTCTTTCTTTCTTACTTCTTTCTTACTTCTTTCTTACTTCTTTCTTACTTTCTTCTTGCTTTCTCCTTTCTTTCTTATTTCTAAATTCGTTCTAACTTCTTTCTAACTTCTCTCTTATTACTTTCTTACTTCATTCTTTCTTTCTTCTTTCTTACATCTTTCTAACTACTTTCTAACATCTTTCTTACTTCTTTCTTACTTCTTTCTTACTTCTTTCTTACTTCTTTCTAACTTCTTTTTTCTTCTTTCTTTCTTCTTTCTTCCTTCTTTCTTTCTTACTTCTTTCTTACTCCTTTCTTACTTCTTTCTTACTTCTTTCGTACTTCTTTCTTACTTCTTTCTTTCTTACTTCTTTCTTACTTCTTTCTTACTTCTTTCTTACTTCTTTCTTCTTTCTTTCTTACTTCTTTCTTAGTTCTTTCTTACTTTTTATTACTTCTTTCTTTCTTCTTTCTTACTTCTTTCTTTCTTTTTTCTTACCTCTTTCTTTCTTCTTACTTGTTTCTTACTTCTTTCTGACTTCTTTCTTACTTCTTTCTTACTTCTTTCTGACTTCTTTCTTACTTCTTTCTAACTTCTTTTTTCTTCTTTCTTTCTTCTTTCTTTCTTCTTTCTTTCTTCCTTCTTTCTTACTCCTTTCTTACTTCTTTCTTACTTCTTTCTTACTTCTTTCTTACTTCTTTCTTCTTTCTTTCTTACTTCTTTCTTTCTTACTTCTTTCTTACTTTTTATTACTTCTTTCCTACTTCTTTCTTACTTCTTTCTTACTTCTTTCTTCTTTCTTTCATACTTCTTTCTTACTTCTTTCTTACTTCTTCCTTACTTCTTTCTTACTTCTTTCTAACTTCTTTTTTCTTCTTTCTTTCTTCTTTCTATCTTCTTTCTTTCTTACTTCTTTCTTATTACTTTCTTACTTCTTTCTTACTTCTTTCGTACTTCTTTCTTACTTTTTTCTTTCTTACTTCTTTCTTACTTATTTCTTCTTTCTTTCTTACTTCTTTCTTTCTTCTTTCTTACTTCTTTCTTACTTCTTTCTTTCTTTTTTCTTACTTCTTTCTTTCTTCTTTCTTACTTCTTTCTTACTTCTTTCTGACTTCTTTCTTAATTTTTTCTTACTTCTTTCTTACTTCTTTCTTACTTCTTTCTTACTTCTTTCTTACTTCTTTCTTACTTCTTTCTTACTTCTTTCTAACTTCTTTTTTCTTCTTTCTTTCTTCTTTCTTTCTTCTTTCTTTCTTACTTCTTTATTACTCCTTTCTTACTTCTTTCTTACTTCTTTCGTACTTCTTTCTTACTTCTTTCTTTCTTACTTCTTTCTTACTTCTTTCTTACTTCTTTCCTACTTCTTTCTTACTTCTTTCTTACTTCTTTTTTCTTTCTTTCTTACTTCTTTCTTACATCTTTCTTACTTTTTATTAATTCTTTCCTTCTTCTTTCTTACTTCTTTCTTTCTTTCTTCTTTCTTACTTCTTTCTTACTTCTTTCTTCATTCTTACTTCTTTCTTACTTCTTTCTAACTTCTTTTTTCTTCTTTCTTTCTTCTTTCTTTCTTCTTTCTTTCTTACTTCTTTCTTACTCCTTTCTTACTTCTTTCTTACTTCTTTCGTACTTCTTTCTTACTTCTTTCTTTCTTACTTCTTTCTTACTTCTTTCTTACTTCTTTCTTTCTTTTTTCTTACTTCTTTCTTACTTCTTTCTTCTTTCTTTCTTACTTCTTTCTTACTTCTTTCTTACTTTTTATTACTTCTTTCTTTCTTCTTTCTTACTTCTTTCTTTCTTTTTTCTTACTTCTTTCTTTCTTCTTTCTTACTTCTTTCTTACTTCTTTCTGACTTCTTTCTTACTTCTTTCTTACTCCTTTCTTACTTCTTTCTTACTTCTTTCGTACTTCTTTCTTACTTCTTTCTTTCTTACTTCTTTCTTACTTCTTTGTTACTTCTTTGTTACTTCTTTCTTACTTCTTTCTTACTTGTTTCTAACTTCTTTTTTCTTCTTTCTTTCTTCTTTCTTTCTTCTTTCTTTCTTACTTCTTTCTTACTCCTTTCTTACTTCTTTCTTACTTCTTTCGTAATTCTTTCTTACTTCTTTCTTTCTTACTTCTTTCTTACTTCTTTCGTACTTCTTTCTTACTTCTTTCTTTCTTACTTCTTTCTTACTTCTTTGTTACTTCTTTCTTACTTCTTTCTTCTTTCTTTCTTACTTCTTTCTTACTTCTTTCTTACTTTTTATTACTTCTTTCTTTCTTCTTTCTTGCTTCTTTCTTTCTTCTTTCTTACTTCTTTCTTACTTCTTTCTTCATTCCTTCTTACTTATTTTTTACTTCTTTCTTACTTCTTTCTTACTTCTTTCTTTCTTCTTTCGTTCTTCTCTATTTCTTCTCTCTTTCTTCTTTCTGTCTTCTTTCTTCCTTCTTTCTTCTTTCTTTCTTATTTCTAAATTCTTTCTAACTTCTTTCTAACTTCTTTCTTATTTCTTTCTTTCTGCATTCTTTCTTTCTTCCTTCTAACATCTTTCTAACTTCTTTCTAACTTGTTTCTTACTTCTTTCTTACTTCTTTCTTTCGTCTTTCTTACTTCTTTCTTACTTCTTTCTGACTTCTTTCTTACTTCTTTATTTCTTACTTCTTTCTCACTTCTTTCTTACTTCTTTCATACTTCTCTCTTCATTCCTTCTTACTTCATTTTTACTTCTTTCTTACTTCTTTCTTACTTCTTTCTTACTTCTTTCTTTCTTCTTTCTTTCTTATCTATTTCTTCTCTCTTTCTTCTTTCTTTCTTCTTTTTTTCTTCTTTCTTTCTTACTTCTTTCTTACTTCTTTCGTACTTCTTTCTAACTTCTTTTTTCTTACTTCTTTCTTACTTCCTTCTTACTTCTTTCTTACTTCTTTCTTTCTTCTTTCTTAATTCTTTCTTTCTTCTTTCTTACTTCTTTCTTACTTCTTTCGTACTTCTTTCTTACTTCTCTCTTTCTTCTTTCTTTCTTCTTTCTTACGTCTTTCTTTCTTACTTCTTTCTTACATCTTTCTTACTTCTTTCTTACTTCTTTCTTACTTTTTTCTTACTTCTTTCTTACTTCTTTCTTACTTCTTTCTTACTTCTTTCTAACTTCTTTTTTCTTCTTTCTTCTTTCTTTCTTACTTCTTTCTTTCTTACTTCTTTCTTACTTCTTTCGTACTTCTTTCGTACTTCTTTCTTTCTTACTTCTTTCTTTCTTTCTTACTTCTTTCTTACTTCTTTCTTACTTATTTCTTACTTCTTTCTTACTTCTTTCTAACTTCTTTCTTACTTCTTTCTTACTTCTTTCTTTCTTTCTTCTTGCTTTATTCTTTCTTTCTTACTTCTTTCTTACTTCTTTCTTTTTTACTTCTTTCTTTCTTCTTTCTTAATTCTTTCTTTCTTCTTTCTTACTTCTTTCTTACTTCTTTCGTACTTCTTTCTTACTTCTCTCTTTCTTCTTTCTTTCTTCTTTCTTACGTCTTTCTTTCTTACTTCTTTCTTACTTCTTTCTTTCTTCTTTCTTACTTCTTACTTTCTTCTTTCTTACTTATTTCTTTCTTCTTTCTTACTTCTTTCTTACTTCTTTCTGACTTCTTTCTTACTTCTTTATTTCTTACTTCTTTCTCACTTCTTTCTTACTTCTTTCTTACTTCTTTCTTCATTCCTTCTTACTTCTTTTTTACTTCTTTCTTACTTCTTTCTTACTTCTTTCTTACTTCTTTCTTTCTTCTTTGTTACTTCTTTCTTACTTCTTTCTTTCTTCTTACTTACTTCTTACTTTCTTCTTTCTTACTTATTTCTTACTTCTTTCGTCTTTCTTTCTTACTTCTTTCTTACTTCTTTCTTACTTCTTTCTTACTTCTTTCTTTCTTTCTTCTTGCTTTCTTCTTTCATTATTATTTCTAAATTCTTTCTAACTTCTTTCTAACTTCTTTCTTATTTCTTTCTTACTTCATTATTTCTTTCTTCTTTCTTACATCTTTCTAACTTCTTTCTAACTTCTTTTTTACTTCTTTCTTACTTCTTTCTTACTTCTTTCTTACTTCTTTCTTTCTTACTTCTTTCTTACTTCTTTCGTACTTCTTTCTTTCTTACTTCTTTCTTACTTCTTTCTTACCTCTTTCTTACTTCTTTCTTTCTTTCTTCTTGCTTTCTTCTTTCTTTCTTACTTCTTTCTTACTTCTTTCTTACTTCTTTTTTACTTCTCTCTTACTTCTTTCTTACTTCTTTCTTTCTTCTTTCTTTCTTCTTTCATTCTTAATTATTTCTTTCTTCTTTCTTTCTTCTTTCTTTCTTACTTCTTTATTACTTCTTTCTTACTTCTTTCTTACTTCTTTCTTACTTCTTTCTTACTTCTTTCGTACTTCTTTCTTACTTCTCTCTTTCTTCTTTCTTTCTTCTTTCTTACTTCTTTCTTACTTCTTACGTACTTATTTCTTACTTCTCTCTCTCTTTCATTCTTCTTTCTTACTTCTTTCTTACTACATTCTTACTTCATTCTTAATTCTTTCTTACTTCTTTCTTACTTCTTTCTGACTTCTTACTTCTTTCTTCTTTCTTTCTTAATTCTTTCTTACTTCTCTCTTACTTCTTTCTTACTTCTTTCTAACTTCTTTCATACTTCTTTCTTTCTTCTATCTTTCTTCTTTCTTTCTTACTTCTTTCTTACTTCTTTCTTTCTTACTTCTTTCTTCTTTCGTACTTCATTCTTACTTCTTTCTCCTTTCTTTCTTACTTCTTTCTTACTTCTTTCTTACTTCTTTCTTTCTTCTTTCTTAATTCTTTCTTTCTTCTTTCTTACTTCTTTCTTACTTCTTTCGTACTTCTTTCTTACTTCTTTCTTCTTTCTTTCTTCTTTCTTTCTTCTTTCATTCTTACTTCTTTCTTACTTCTTTCTTACTTCTTTCGTACTTCTTTCTTACTTCTTTCTTTCTTACTTCTTTCTTTCTTCTTTATTACTTCTTTCTTTCTTCTTTCTTACTTCTTTCTTAATTCTTTCTTACTTCTTTCTTCATTCCTTCTTACTTCTTTTTACTTCTTTCTTACTTTTTCTTACTTCTTTCTTTCTTCTTTCATTCTTCTCTATTTCTTCTCTCTTTCTTATTTCTGTCTTCTTTCTTTCTTCTTTCTTTCTTCTTTCTTTCTTATTCTTAAATTATTTCTAACTTCTTTCTAACTTCTTTCTTATTTCTTTCTCACTTCATTCCTTCTTTCTTCTTTCTTACATCTTTCTAACTTCTTTCTAACTTCTTTCTTACTTCTTTCTTACTTCTTTCTTACTTCTTTCTTTCTTTCTTGCTTTCTTCTTTCTTCTTTCTTTCTTCTTTCTTTCTTACTTCTTTCTTACTTCTTTCTTACTTCTTTCTTACTTTCTTCTTGCTTACTCCTTTCTTTCTTATTTCTAAATTCGTTCTAACTTCTTTCTAACTTCTCTCTTATTTCTTTCTTACTTCATTCTTTCTTTATTCTTTCTTACATCTTTCTAACTACTTTCTAACTTCTTTCTTACTTCTTTCTTACTTCTTTCTTACTTCTTTCTTACTTCTTTCTAACTTCTTTTTTCTTCTTTCTTTCTTCTTTCTTCCTTCTTTCTTTCTTACTTCTCTCTTACTCCTTTCTTACTTCTTTCTTACTTCTTTCGTACTTCTTTCTTACTTCTTTCTTTCTTACTTCTTTCTTACTTCTTTCTTACTTCTTTCTTACTTCTTTCTTCTTTCTTTCTTACTTCTTTCTTACTTTTTATTACTTCTTTCTTTCTTCTTTCTTACTTCTTTCTTTCTTTTTTCTTACTTCTTTCTTTCTTCTTATTTCTTTCTTACTTCTTTCTGACTTCTTTCTTACTTCTTTCTTTCTTCTTTCTGACTTCTTTCTTACTTCTTTCTAACTTCTTTTTTCTTCTTTCTTCTTTCTTCATTCTTTCTTACTTCTTTTTTACTTCTTTCTTACTTCTTTCTTACTTCTTTCTTAATTCTTTCTTCTTTCTTTCTTACTTCTTTCTTACTTCTTCCTTACTTCTTCCTTACTTCTTTCTTACTTCTTTCTACCTTCTTTTTTCTTCTTTCTTTCTTCTTTCTTACTTCTTTCTTTCTTACTTCTTTCTTATTACATTCTTACTTCTTTCTTACTTCTTTCGTACTTCTTTCTTACTTCTTTCTTTCTTACTTCTTTCTTACTTCTTTCTTACTTCTTTCTTACTTCTTTCTTCTTTCTTTCTTACTTCTTTCTTCTTTCTTACTTTTTATTACTTCTTTCTTTCTTCTTTCTTACTTCATTCTTTCTTTTTTCTTACTTCTTTCTTTCTTCTTTCTTACTTCTTTCTTACTTCTTTCTGACTTCTTTCTTACTTCTTATTTACTTCTTTCTGACTTCTTTCTTACTTCTTTCTAACTTCTTTTTTCTTCTTTCTTTCTTCTTTCTTTCTTCTTTCTTTCTTACTTCTTTCTTACTCGTTTCTTACTTCTTTCTTACTTCTTTCTTACTTCTTTCTTACTTCTTTCGTACTTCTTTCTTACTTCTTTCTTTCTTACTTCTTTCTTACTTCTTTCTTACTTCTTTCTTACTTCTTTCTTCTTTCTTTCTTACTTCTTTCTTTCTTACTTCTTTCTTACTTCTTTCTTACTTCTTTCCTACTTCTTTCTTACTTCTTTCTTACTTCTTTCTTCTTTCTTTCTTACTTCTTTCTTACTTCTTTCTTTCTTCTTTCTTACTTCTTCCTTACTTCTTTCTTACTTCTTTCTAACTTCTTTCTTACTTCTTTCTTACTTCTTTCTTTCTTCTTTCTTTCTCACTTCTTTCTTATTACTTTCTTACTTCTTTCTTACTTCTTTCGTACTTCTTTCTTACTTCTTTCTTTCTTACTTCATTCTTACTTCTTTCTTACTACTTTCTTACTTCTTTCTTCTTTCTTTCTTACTTCTTTCTTACTTCTTTCTTTCTTTTTATTACTTCTTTCTTTCTTCTTTCTTACTTCTTTCTTTCTTTTTTCTTACTTCTTTCTTTCTTCTTTCTTACTTCTTTCTTACTTCTTTCTGACTTCTTTCTTACTTCTTTCTTACTTCTTTCTTACTTCTTTCTTACTTCTTTCTTCTTTCTTTCTTACTTCTTTCTTACTTCTTTCTTACTTTTTATTACTTCTTTCTTTCTTCTTTCTTACTTCTTTCTTTCTTACTTCTTTCTTTCTTCTTTCTTACTTCTTTCTTACTTCTTTCTGACTTCTTTCTTACTTCTTTCTTCTTTCTTTCTTACTTCTTTCTTACTTCTTTCGTACTTCTTTCTTTCTTACTTCTTTCTTACTTCTTTCTTACTTCTTTGTTCTTTCTTACTTCTTTCTTACTTCTTTCTTACTTCTTTCTTACTTCTTTCTTTCTTCTTTCTTAATTCTTTCTTCTTACTTTCTTACTTCTTTCTTACTCCTTTCTTACTTCTTTCTTACTTCTTTCGTACTTCTTTCTTACTTCTTTCTTCTTTCTTTCTTTCTTCTTGATATATTCTTTCTTTCTTATTTCTAAATTGTTTCTAACTTCTTTCTAACTTCTTTCTTATTTCTTTCTTACTTCTTACTTACTTCTTTCTAACTTCTTTTTTCTTCTTTCTTTCTTCTTTCTTTCTTCTTTCTTTCTTCTTTCTTTCTTACTTCTTTCTTACTCCTTTCTTACTTCTTTCTTACTTCTTTCGTAATTCTTTCTTACTTCTTTCTTTCTTACTTCTTTCTTCCTTCTTTCGTACTTCTTTCTTACTTCTTTCTTTCTTACTTCTTTCTTACTTCTTTATTACTTCTTCCTTACTTCTTTCTTCTTTCTTTCTTACTTCTTTCTTCCTTTTTATTACTTCTTTCTTTCTTCTCTCTTGCTTCTTTCTTTCTTCTTTCTTACTTCTTTCTTTCTTCTTTCTGACTTCTTTCTTACTTCTTTCTTCTTTCTTTCTCACTTCTTTCGTACTTCTTTCTTACTTCTTTCTTACTTCTTTCTTACTTCTTTCTTCATTCCTTCTTACTTCTTTTTTACTTCTTTCTTACTTCTTTCTTACTTCTTTCTTTATTCTTTCATTCTTCTCTATTTCTTCTCTCTTTCTTCTTTCTGTCTTCTTTCTTCCTTCTTTCTTCTTTCTTTCTTATTTCTAAATTCTTTCTAACTTCTTTCTAACTTCTTTCTTATTTCTTTCTTTCTGCATTCTTTCTTTCTTCCTTCTAACATCTTTCTAACTTCTTTCTAACTTGTTTCTTACTTCTTTCTGACTTCTTTGTTACTTCTTTCTTACTTCTTTCTTACTTCTTTCTGACTTCTTTCTTACTTCTTTATTTCTTACTTCTTTCTCACTTCTTTCTTACTTCTTTCATACTTCTCTCTTCATTCCTTCTTACTTCATTTTTACTTCTTTCTTACTTCTTTCTTACTTCTTTCTTTCTTCTTTCTTTCTTCTCTATTTCTTCTCTCTTTCTTCTTTCTTTCTTCTTTTTTTCTTCTTTCTTTCTTACTTCTTTCTTACTTCTTTCTTACTTCTTTCGTACTTCTTTCTAACTTCTTTTTTCTTCTTTCTTTCTTCTTTCTTTCTTCTTTCTTACTTCTTTCTTACTTCTTTCTGACTTCTTTCTTACTTCTTTCGTACTTCTTTCTTACTTCTTTCTTTCTTACTTCTTTCTTACTTCCTTCTTACTTCTTTCTTACTTCTTTCTTACTTCTTTCGTACTTCTTTCTTACTTCTTTCTTTCTTCTTTCTTTCTTCTTTATTACTTCTTTCTTTCTTCTTTCTTACTTCTTTCTTAATTCTTTCTTACTTCTTTCTTCATTCCTTCTTACTTCTTTTTACTTCTTTCTTACTTCTTTCTTACTTCTTTCTTTCTTCTTTCATTCTTCTCTATTTCTTCTCTCTTTCTTATTTCTGTCTTCTTTCTTTCTTCTTTCTTTCTTCTTTCTTTCTTCTTTCTTTCTTATTCTTAAATTCTTTCTAACTTCTTTCTTACTTCTTTCTTATTTCTTTCTCACTTCATTCCTTCTTTCTTCTTTCTTACATCTTTCTAACTTCTTTCTAACTTCTTTCTTACTTCTTTCTTACTTCTTTCTTACTTCTTTCTTTCTTTCTTGCTTTCTTCTTTCTTTCTTCTTTCTTTCTTACTTCTTTCTTACTTCTTTCTTACTTCTTTCTTACTTTCTTCTTGCTTTCTCCTTTCTTTCTTATTTCTAAATTCGTTCTAACTTCTTTCTAACTTCTCTCTTATTTCTTTCTTAATTCATTCTTTCTTTATTCTTTCTTACATCTTTCTAACTACTTTCTAACTTCTTTCTTACTTCTTTCTTACTTCTTTCTTACTTCTTTCTTACTTCTTTCTAACTTCTTTTTTCTTCTTTCTTTCTTCTTTCTTCCTTCTTTCTTTCTTACTTCTTTCTTACTCCTTTCTTACTTCTTTCTTACTT
Organism: Columba livia; assembly: GCF_036013475.1. Taxonomy (NCBI): domain Eukaryota; kingdom Metazoa; phylum Chordata; class Aves; order Columbiformes; family Columbidae; genus Columba; species Columba livia. Next base: position 48,224 of record NW_027043494.1, read on the forward strand.
CTTTCGTACTTCTTTCTTACTTCTTTCTTTCTTAATTCTTTCTTACTTCTTTCTTACTTCTTTCTTACTTCTTTCTTCTTTCTTTCTTACTTCTTTCTTACTTCTTTCTTACTTTTTATTACTTCTTTCTTTCTTCTTTCTTACTTCTTTCTTTCTTTTTTCTTACTTCTTTCTTTCTTCTTATTTCTTTCTTACTTCTTTCTGACTTCTTTCTTACTTCTTTCTTTCTTCTTTCTGACTTCTTTCTTACTTCTTTCTAACTTCTTTTTTCTTCTTTCTTCTTTCTTCATTCTATCTTACTTCTTTCTTACTCCTTTTTTACTTCTTTCTTACTTCTTTCTTACTTCTTTCTTACTTCTTTCTTCTTTCTTTCTTACTTCTTTCTTTCTTACTTCTTTCTTACTTTTTATTACTTCTTTCCTACTTCTTTCTTACTTCTTTCTTACTTCTTTCTTCTTTCTTTCATACTTCTTTCTTCTTTCTTTCTTACTTCTTTCTTACTTCTTTCTTACTTCTTTCTTACTTCTTTCTTCTTTCTTTCTTACTTCTTTCTTACTTCTTTCTTACTTTTTATTACTTCTTTCTTTCTTCTTTCTTACTTCTTTCTTTCTTTTTTCTTACTTCTTTCTTTCTTCTTTCTTACTTCTTTCTTACTTCTTTCTGACTTCTTTCTTACTTTTTTCTTACTTCTTTCTTACTTCTTTCTTACTTCTTTCTTACTTCTTTCTTACTTCTTTCTAACTTCTTTCTAACTTCTTTTTTCTTCTTTCTTTCTTCTTTCTTTCTTCTTTCTTTCTTACTTCTTTCTTACTCCTTTCTTACTTTTCTTACTTCTTTCGTACTTCTTTCTTACTTCTTTCTTTCTTACTTCTTTCTTACTTCTTTCTTACTTCTTTCCTACTTCTTTCTTACTTCTTCCTTACTTCTTTTTTCTTTCTTTCTTACTTCTTTCTTACTTCTTTCTTACTTTTTATTACTTCTTTCTTTCTTCTTTCTTACTTCTTTCTTTCTTACTTCTTTCTTACTTCTTTCTTACTTCTTTCTTACTTCTTTCTTACTTCTTTCTTACTTCTTTCTAAATTCTTTTTTCTTCTTTCTTTCTTCTTTCTTACTTCTTTCTTTCTTACTTCTTTCTTCCTTCTTTCGTACTTCTTTCTTACTTCTTTCTTTCTTACTTCTTTCTTACTTCTTTATTACTTCTTTCTTACTTCTTTCTTCTTTCTTTCTTTCTTCTTTCTTGCTTCTTTCTTTCTTCTTTCTTACTTCTTTCTTTCTTCTTTCTGACTTCTTTCTTACTTCTTTCTTCTTTCTTTCTCACTTCTTTCGTACTTCTTTCTTACTTCTTTCTTACTTCTTTCTTACTTCTTTCTTCATTCATTCTTACTTCTTTTTTACTTCTTTCTTACTTCTTTCTTACTTCTTTCTTTCTTCTTTCATTCTTCTCTATTTCTTCTCTCTTTCTTCTTTCTGTCTTCTTTCTTCCTTCTTTCTTCTTTCTTTCTTATTTCTAAATTCTTTCTAACTTCTTTCTAACTTCTTTCTTATTTCTTTCTTTCTGCATTCTTTCTTTCTTCCTTCTAACATCTTTCTAACTTCTTTCTAACTTGTTTCTTACTTCTTTCTTATTTCTTTCTTTCGTCTTTCTTACTTCTTTCTTACTTCTTTCTGACTTCTTTCTTACTTCTTTATTTCTTACTTCTTTCTCACTTCTTTCTTACTTCTTTCATACTTCTCTCTTCATTCCTTCTTACTTCATTTTTACTTCTTTCTTACTTCTTTCTTACTTCTTTCTTTCTTCTTTCTTTCTTCTCTATTTCTTCTCTCTTTCTTCTTTGTTTCTTCTTTTTTTCTTCTTTCTTTCTTACTTCTTTCTTACTTCTTTCTTACTTCTTTCGTACTTCTTTCTAACTTCTTTTTTCTTCTTTCTTTCTTCTTTCTTTCTTCTTTCTTACTTCTTTCTTACTTCTTTCTGACTTCTTTCTTTCTTCTTTCTTACTTCTTTCTTACTTCTTTCTTCTTTCTTTCTTCTTTCTTACTTCTTTCTTACTTCTTTCTTACTTCTTTCTTACTTCTTTCTTACTTCTTTCTTACTTCTTTCTTTCTTCATTCTTACTTCTTTCTTACTTCTTTCTTTCTTCTGTCTTACTTCTTTCTTACTTCTTTCCTACTTCTTTCTTACTTCTTTCTGACTTCTTTCTAACTTCTTTCTAACTTCTTTTTTCTTCTTTCTTTCTTCTTTCTTTCTTCTTTCTTTCTTTCTTCTTTCTTACTTCTTTCTTACTTCTTTCTTACTTCTTACTTCTTTCTTCATTCCTTCTTACTACTTTTTTACTTCTTACTTACTTCTTTCTTACTTTTCTTACTTCTTCCTTACTTCTTTCTTACTTCTTTCTTTCTTTCTTCTTGCTTTCTTCCCTCTTTCTTATTCTGAAATTCTTTCTAACTTCTTTCTAACTTTTTTCTTATTTCTTTCTCACTTCATTCTTTCTTTCTTCTTTCTTAATTCTTTCATACTTCTTTCTTACTTCTTTCTTACTTCTTTCTTACTACTTTCTTACTTCTTTCTTTCTTTCTTTCTTTCTTCTTTCTTCTTTCTTTCTTACTTCTTTCTTTCTTCTTTCTTACTTCTTTCTTACTTCTTTCTTTCTTCTTTCTTACTTCTTTCTTTCTTCTTTCTTACTTCTTTCTTACTTCTTTCTTTCTTCTTTCTTCTTTCTTTCTTACTTCTTTCTTACTTCTTTCTTTCTTCTTTCTTACTTCTTTCTTACTTCTTTCTAATTTCTTTTTTCTTCTTTCTTTCTTCTTTCTTTCTTCTTTCTTTCTTACTTCTTTCTTACTCCTTTCTTACTTCTTTCTTACTTCTTTCGTACTTCTTTCTTACTTCTTTCTTTCTTACTTCTTTCTTACTTCTTTCTTACTTCTTTCTTACTTCTTTCTTACTTCTTTCTTACTTCTTTCTAACTTCTTTTTTCTTCTTTCTTTCTTTCTTCTTTCTTTCTTACTTCTTTCTTTCTTACTTCTTTCTTACTTCTTTCGTTCTTCTTTCGTACTCCTTTCTTTCTTACTTTTTCTTAATTCTTTCTTACTTCTTTCTTACTTCTTTCTTACTTCTTTCTTACTTCTTTCTTACTTCTTTCGTACTTCTTTCTTACTTCTTCTTTCTTACTTCTTTCTTACTTCTTTCTTACTTCTTTCTTACTTCTTTCTTCTTTCTTTCTTACTTCTTTCTTACTTCTTTCTTACTTTTTATTACTTCTTTCTTTCTTCTTTCTTACTTCTTTCTTTCTTTTTTCTAACTTCTTTCTTTCTTCTTTCTTACTTCTTTCTTACTTCTTTCTTCTTTCTTTCTTACTTCTTTCTTACTTCTTTCTTACTTTTTATTACTTCTTTCTTTCTTCTTTCTTACTTCTTTCTTTCTTTTTTCTTACTTCTTTCTTACTTCTTTCTTACTTCTTTCTTACTTCTTTCGTACTTCTTTCGTACTTCTTTCTTACTTCTTTCTTTCTTACTTCTTTCTTACTTCTTTCTTACTTCTTTCTTACTTCTTTCTTCTTTCTTTCTTACTTCTTTCTTTCTTACTTCTTTCTTACTTCTTTCTTACTTCTTTCCTACTTCTTTCTTACTTCTTTCTTACTTCTTTCTTCTTTCTTTCTTACTTCTTTCTTACTTCTTTCTTACTTCTTTCTTACTTCTTCCTTACTTCTTTCTTACTTCTTTCTAACTTCTTTTTTCTTCTTTCTTTCTTCTTTCTTTCTTCTTTCTTTCTCACTTCTTTCTTATTACTTTCTTACTTCTTTCTTACTTCTTTCGTACTTTTTTGTTACTTCTTTCTTTCTTACTTCTTTCTTACTTCTTTCTTACTACTTTCTTACTTCTTTCTTCTTTTTTTCTTAATTCTTCCTTACTTCTTTCTTAATTTTTATTACTTCTTTCTTTCTTCTTTCTTACTTCTTTCTTTCTTTTTTCTTACTTCTTTCTTTCTTCTTTCTTACTTCTTTCTTACTTCTTTCTGACTTCTTTCTTACTTCTTTCTTACTTCTTTCTTACTTCTTTCTTACTTCTTTCTTCTTTCTTTCTTACTTCTTTCTTACTTCTTTCTTACTTTTTATTACTTCTTTCTTTCTTCTTTCTTACTTCTTTCTTTCTTTTTCTTACTTCTTTCTTTCTTCTTTCTTACTTCTTTCTTACTTCTTTCTGACTTCTTTCTTACTTCTTTCTTCTTTCTTTCTAACTTCTTTCTAACTTCTTTCTTACTTCTTTCTTACTTCTTTCTTACTTCTTTCTTACTTCTTTCTTACTTCTTTCTTACTTCTTTCTAACTTCTTTTTTCTTCTTTCTTTCTTCTTTCTTTCTTCTTTCTTTCTTCTTTCTTTCTTACTTCTTTCTTACTCCTTTCTTACTTCTTTCTTACTTCTTTCGTACTTCTTTCTTACTTCTTTCTTTCTTCTTTCTTAATTCTTTCTTTCTTCTTTCTTACTTCTTTCTTACTCTTTTCTTACTTCTTTCTTACTTCTTTCGTACTTCTTTCTTACTTCTTTCTTTCTTACTTCTTTCTTTCTTCTTTATTACTTCTTACTTTCTTCTTTCTTACTTCTTTCTTAATTCTTTCTTACTTCTTTCTTACTTCTTTCTTCATTCCTTCTTACTTCTTTTTACTTCTTTCTTACTTCTTTCTTACTTCTTTCTTACTTCTTTCTTTCTTCTTTCATTCTTCTCTATTTCTTCTCTCTTTCTTCTTTCTGTCTTCTTTCTTTCTTCTTTCTTTCTTCTTTCTTTCTTCTTTCTTTCTTATTCTTAAATTCTTTCTAACTTCTTTCTAACTTCTTTCTTATTTCTTTCTCACTTCATTCCTTCTTTCTTCTTCCTTACATCTTTCTAACTTCTTTCTAACTTCTTTCTTACTTCTTTCTTACTTCTTTCTTACTTCTTTCTTTCTTTCTTGCTTTCTTCTTTCTTCTTTCTTTCTTCTTTCTTTCTTACTTCTTTCTTACTTCTTTCTTACTTCTTTCTTACTTTCTTCTTGCTTTCTCCTTTCTTTCTTATTTCTAAATTCGTTCTAACTTCTTTCTAACTTCTCTCTTATTACTTTCTTACTTCATTCTTTCTTTCTTCTTTCTTACATCTTTCTAACTACTTTCTAACATCTTTCTTACTTCTTTCTTACTTCTTTCTTACTTCTTTCTTACTTCTTTCTAACTTCTTTTTTCTTCTTTCTTTCTTCTTTCTTCCTTCTTTCTTTCTTACTTCTTTCTTACTCCTTTCTTACTTCTTTCTTACTTCTTTCGTACTTCTTTCTTACTTCTTTCTTTCTTACTTCTTTCTTACTTCTTTCTTACTTCTTTCTTACTTCTTTCTTCTTTCTTTCTTACTTCTTTCTTAGTTCTTTCTTACTTTTTATTACTTCTTTCTTTCTTCTTTCTTACTTCTTTCTTTCTTTTTTCTTACCTCTTTCTTTCTTCTTACTTGTTTCTTACTTCTTTCTGACTTCTTTCTTACTTCTTTCTTACTTCTTTCTGACTTCTTTCTTACTTCTTTCTAACTTCTTTTTTCTTCTTTCTTTCTTCTTTCTTTCTTCTTTCTTTCTTCCTTCTTTCTTACTCCTTTCTTACTTCTTTCTTACTTCTTTCTTACTTCTTTCTTACTTCTTTCTTCTTTCTTTCTTACTTCTTTCTTTCTTACTTCTTTCTTACTTTTTATTACTTCTTTCCTACTTCTTTCTTACTTCTTTCTTACTTCTTTCTTCTTTCTTTCATACTTCTTTCTTACTTCTTTCTTACTTCTTCCTTACTTCTTTCTTACTTCTTTCTAACTTCTTTTTTCTTCTTTCTTTCTTCTTTCTATCTTCTTTCTTTCTTACTTCTTTCTTATTACTTTCTTACTTCTTTCTTACTTCTTTCGTACTTCTTTCTTACTTTTTTCTTTCTTACTTCTTTCTTACTTATTTCTTCTTTCTTTCTTACTTCTTTCTTTCTTCTTTCTTACTTCTTTCTTACTTCTTTCTTTCTTTTTTCTTACTTCTTTCTTTCTTCTTTCTTACTTCTTTCTTACTTCTTTCTGACTTCTTTCTTAATTTTTTCTTACTTCTTTCTTACTTCTTTCTTACTTCTTTCTTACTTCTTTCTTACTTCTTTCTTACTTCTTTCTTACTTCTTTCTAACTTCTTTTTTCTTCTTTCTTTCTTCTTTCTTTCTTCTTTCTTTCTTACTTCTTTATTACTCCTTTCTTACTTCTTTCTTACTTCTTTCGTACTTCTTTCTTACTTCTTTCTTTCTTACTTCTTTCTTACTTCTTTCTTACTTCTTTCCTACTTCTTTCTTACTTCTTTCTTACTTCTTTTTTCTTTCTTTCTTACTTCTTTCTTACATCTTTCTTACTTTTTATTAATTCTTTCCTTCTTCTTTCTTACTTCTTTCTTTCTTTCTTCTTTCTTACTTCTTTCTTACTTCTTTCTTCATTCTTACTTCTTTCTTACTTCTTTCTAACTTCTTTTTTCTTCTTTCTTTCTTCTTTCTTTCTTCTTTCTTTCTTACTTCTTTCTTACTCCTTTCTTACTTCTTTCTTACTTCTTTCGTACTTCTTTCTTACTTCTTTCTTTCTTACTTCTTTCTTACTTCTTTCTTACTTCTTTCTTTCTTTTTTCTTACTTCTTTCTTACTTCTTTCTTCTTTCTTTCTTACTTCTTTCTTACTTCTTTCTTACTTTTTATTACTTCTTTCTTTCTTCTTTCTTACTTCTTTCTTTCTTTTTTCTTACTTCTTTCTTTCTTCTTTCTTACTTCTTTCTTACTTCTTTCTGACTTCTTTCTTACTTCTTTCTTACTCCTTTCTTACTTCTTTCTTACTTCTTTCGTACTTCTTTCTTACTTCTTTCTTTCTTACTTCTTTCTTACTTCTTTGTTACTTCTTTGTTACTTCTTTCTTACTTCTTTCTTACTTCTTTCTAACTTCTTTTTTCTTCTTTCTTTCTTCTTTCTTTCTTCTTTCTTTCTTACTTCTTTCTTACTCCTTTCTTACTTCTTTCTTACTTCTTTCGTAATTCTTTCTTACTTCTTTCTTTCTTACTTCTTTCTTACTTCTTTCGTACTTCTTTCTTACTTCTTTCTTTCTTACTTCTTTCTTACTTCTTTGTTACTTCTTTCTTACTTCTTTCTTCTTTCTTTCTTACTTCTTTCTTACTTCTTTCTTACTTTTTATTACTTCTTTCTTTCTTCTTTCTTGCTTCTTTCTTTCTTCTTTCTTACTTCTTTCTTACTTCTTTCTTCATTCCTTCTTACTTATTTTTTACTTCTTTCTTACTTCTTTCTTACTTCTTTCTTTCTTCTTTCGTTCTTCTCTATTTCTTCTCTCTTTCTTCTTTCTGTCTTCTTTCTTCCTTCTTTCTTCTTTCTTTCTTATTTCTAAATTCTTTCTAACTTCTTTCTAACTTCTTTCTTATTTCTTTCTTTCTGCATTCTTTCTTTCTTCCTTCTAACATCTTTCTAACTTCTTTCTAACTTGTTTCTTACTTCTTTCTTACTTCTTTCTTTCGTCTTTCTTACTTCTTTCTTACTTCTTTCTGACTTCTTTCTTACTTCTTTATTTCTTACTTCTTTCTCACTTCTTTCTTACTTCTTTCATACTTCTCTCTTCATTCCTTCTTACTTCATTTTTACTTCTTTCTTACTTCTTTCTTACTTCTTTCTTACTTCTTTCTTTCTTCTTTCTTTCTTATCTATTTCTTCTCTCTTTCTTCTTTCTTTCTTCTTTTTTTCTTCTTTCTTTCTTACTTCTTTCTTACTTCTTTCGTACTTCTTTCTAACTTCTTTTTTCTTACTTCTTTCTTACTTCCTTCTTACTTCTTTCTTACTTCTTTCTTTCTTCTTTCTTAATTCTTTCTTTCTTCTTTCTTACTTCTTTCTTACTTCTTTCGTACTTCTTTCTTACTTCTCTCTTTCTTCTTTCTTTCTTCTTTCTTACGTCTTTCTTTCTTACTTCTTTCTTACATCTTTCTTACTTCTTTCTTACTTCTTTCTTACTTTTTTCTTACTTCTTTCTTACTTCTTTCTTACTTCTTTCTTACTTCTTTCTAACTTCTTTTTTCTTCTTTCTTCTTTCTTTCTTACTTCTTTCTTTCTTACTTCTTTCTTACTTCTTTCGTACTTCTTTCGTACTTCTTTCTTTCTTACTTCTTTCTTTCTTTCTTACTTCTTTCTTACTTCTTTCTTACTTATTTCTTACTTCTTTCTTACTTCTTTCTAACTTCTTTCTTACTTCTTTCTTACTTCTTTCTTTCTTTCTTCTTGCTTTATTCTTTCTTTCTTACTTCTTTCTTACTTCTTTCTTTTTTACTTCTTTCTTTCTTCTTTCTTAATTCTTTCTTTCTTCTTTCTTACTTCTTTCTTACTTCTTTCGTACTTCTTTCTTACTTCTCTCTTTCTTCTTTCTTTCTTCTTTCTTACGTCTTTCTTTCTTACTTCTTTCTTACTTCTTTCTTTCTTCTTTCTTACTTCTTACTTTCTTCTTTCTTACTTATTTCTTTCTTCTTTCTTACTTCTTTCTTACTTCTTTCTGACTTCTTTCTTACTTCTTTATTTCTTACTTCTTTCTCACTTCTTTCTTACTTCTTTCTTACTTCTTTCTTCATTCCTTCTTACTTCTTTTTTACTTCTTTCTTACTTCTTTCTTACTTCTTTCTTACTTCTTTCTTTCTTCTTTGTTACTTCTTTCTTACTTCTTTCTTTCTTCTTACTTACTTCTTACTTTCTTCTTTCTTACTTATTTCTTACTTCTTTCGTCTTTCTTTCTTACTTCTTTCTTACTTCTTTCTTACTTCTTTCTTACTTCTTTCTTTCTTTCTTCTTGCTTTCTTCTTTCATTATTATTTCTAAATTCTTTCTAACTTCTTTCTAACTTCTTTCTTATTTCTTTCTTACTTCATTATTTCTTTCTTCTTTCTTACATCTTTCTAACTTCTTTCTAACTTCTTTTTTACTTCTTTCTTACTTCTTTCTTACTTCTTTCTTACTTCTTTCTTTCTTACTTCTTTCTTACTTCTTTCGTACTTCTTTCTTTCTTACTTCTTTCTTACTTCTTTCTTACCTCTTTCTTACTTCTCTCTTTCTTTCTTCTTGCTTTCTTCTTTCTTTCTTACTTCTTTCTTACTTCTTTCTTACTTCTTTTTTACTTCTCTCTTACTTCTTTCTTACTTCTTTCTTTCTTCTTTCTTTCTTCTTTCATTCTTAATTATTTCTTTCTTCTTTCTTTCTTCTTTCTTTCTTACTTCTTTATTACTTCTTTCTTACTTCTTTCTTACTTCTTTCTTACTTCTTTCTTACTTCTTTCGTACTTCTTTCTTACTTCTCTCTTTCTTCTTTCTTTCTTCTTTCTTACTTCTTTCTTACTTCTTACGTACTTATTTCTTACTTCTCTCTCTCTTTCTTTCTTCTTTCTTACTTCTTTCTTACTACATTCTTACTTCATTCTTAATTCTTTCTTACTTCTTTCTTACTTCTTTCTGACTTCTTACTTCTTTCTTCTTTCTTTCTTAATTCTTTCTTACTTCTCTCTTACTTCTTTCTTACTTCTTTCTAACTTCTTTCATACTTCTTTCTTTCTTCTATCTTTCTTCTTTCTTTCTTACTTCTTTCTTACTTCTTTCTTTCTTACTTCTTTCTTCTTTCGTACTTCATTCTTACTTCTTTCTCCTTTCTTTCTTACTTCTTTCTTACTTCTTTCTTACTTCTTTCTTTCTTCTTTCTTAATTCTTTCTTTCTTCTTTCTTACTTCTTTCTTACTTCTTTCGTACTTCTTTCTTACTTCTCTCTTTCTTCTTTCTTTCTTCTTTCTTACTTCTTTCCTACTTCTTTCTTACTTCTTTCTTACTTCTTTCTTACTTCTTTCTTACTTCTTTCTAACTTCTTTTTTCTTCTTTCTTTCTTCTTTCTTTCTTACTTCTTTCTTACTTCTTTCTTTCTTCTTTCTTACTTCTTTCTAACTTCTTTCTTATTTCTTTCTTACTTCTTTCTTTCTTTCTTCTTGCTTTCTTCTTTCTTTCTTACTTCTTTCTTACTTCTTTTTTACTTCTCTCTTACTTCTTTCTTACTTCTTTCTTTCTTCTTTCTTTCTTCTTTCATTCTTACTTCTTTCTTTCTTCTTTCTTACTTCTTTCTTTCTTACTTCTTTCTTACTTCTCTCTTTCTTTTTTCTTACTTCTTTCTTACTTCTTTCTTACTTCTTTCTTTCTTCTTTCTTACTTCTTTCTTACTTCTTTCTTTCTTCTTTCTCACTTCTTTCTTACTTCTTTCTTACTTCTTTCTTCATTCCTTCTTACTTCTTTTTTACTTCTTTCTTACTTCTTTCTTACTTCTTTCTTACTTCTTTCTTTCTTCTTTCTTACTTCTTTCTTACTTCTTTCTTATTTCTTTCTTACTTCTTTCTAACTTCTTTTTTCTTCTTTCTTCTTTCTTTCTTACTTCTTTCTTTCTTACTTCTTTCTTACTTCTTTCGTACTTCTTTCGTACTTCTATCTTTCTTACTTCTTTCTTTCTTTCTTACTTCTTTCTTACTTCTTTCGTACTTCTTTCTTTTTTCTTTCTTTCTTCTTTCTTAATTCTTTCTTTCTTCTTTCTTACTTCTTTCTTACTTCTTTCTTCTTTCTTTCTTACTTCTTTCTTACTTCTTTCTTACTTTTTATTACTTCTTTCTTTCTTCTTTCTTACTTCTTTCTTTCTTTTTTCTTACTTCTTTCTTTCTTCTTTCTTACTTCTTTCTTAATTCTTTCTGACTTCTTTCTTACTTCTTTCTTACTCCTTTCTTACTTCTTTCTTACTTCTTTCGTACTTCTTTCTTACTTCTTTCTTTCTTACTTCTTTCTTACTTCTTTGTTACTTCTTTGTTACTTCTTTCTTACTTCTTTCTTCCTTCTTTCTAACTTCTTTTTTCTTCTTTCTTTCTTCTTTCTTTCTTCTTTCTTTCTTACTTCTTTCTTACTCCTTTCTTACTTCTTTCTTACTTCTTTCTTCTTTCTTTCTTACTTCTTTCTTTCTTACTTCTTTCTTACTTCTTTCGTACTTCTTTCGTACTTCTTTCTTTCTTACTTCTTTCTTTCTTTCTTACTTCTTTCTTACTTCTTTCTTACTTATTTCTTACTTCTTTCTTACTTCTTTCTAACTTCTTTCTTACTTCTTTCTTACTTCTTTCTTTCTTCTTGCTTTATTCTTTCTTTCTTACTTCTTTCTTACTTCTTTCTTTTTTACTTCTTTCTTTCTTCTTTCTTAATTCTTTCTTTCTTCTTTCTTACTTCTTTCTTACTTCTTTCGTACTTCTTTCTTACTTCTCTCTTTCTTCTTTCTTTCTTCTTTCTTACGTCTTTCTTTCTTACTTCTTTCTTACTTCTTTCTTTCTTCTTTCTTACTTCTTTCTTACTTCTTTCTGACTTCTTTCTTACTTCTTTATTTCTTACTTCTTTCTCACTTCTTTCTTACTTCTTTCTTACTTCTTTCTTCATTCCTTCTTACTTCTTTTTTACTTCTTTCTTACTTCTTTCTTACTTCTTTCTTACTTCTTTCTTTCTTCTTTCTTACTTCTTTCTTACTTCTTTCTTTCTTCTTACTTACTTCTTACTTTCTTCTTTCTTACTTATTTCTTACTTCTTTCGTCTTTCTTTCTTACTTCTTTCTTACTTCTTTCTTACTTCTTTCTTACTTCTTTCTTTCTTTCTTCTTGCTTTCTTCTTTCATTATTATTTCTAAATTCTTTCTAACTTCTTTCTAACTTCTTTCTTATTTCTTTCTTACTTCATTATTTCTTTCTTCTTTCTTACATCTTTCTAACTTCTTTCTAACTTCTTTTTTACTTCTTTCTTACTTCTTTCTTACTTCTTTCTTACTTCTTTCTTTCTTACTTCTTTCTTACTTCTTTCGTACTTCTTTCTTTCTTACTTCTTTCTTCTTTCGTACTTCATTCTTACTTCTTTCTCCTTTCTTTCTTACTTCTTTCTTACTTCTTTCTTACTTCTTTCTTACTTCTTTCTTTCTTCTTTCTTAATTCTTTCTTTCTTCTTTCTTACTTCTTTCTTACTTCTTTCGTACTTCTTTCTTACTTCTCTCTTTCTTCTTTCTTTCTTCTTTCTTACTTCTTTCCTACTTCTTTCTTACTTCTTTCTTACTTCTTTCTTACTTCTTTCTTACTTCTTTCTAACTTCTATTTTCTTCTTTCTTTCTTCTTTCTTTCTTACTTCTTTCTTTCTTACTTCTTTCTTACTTCTTTCTTACTTCTTTCTTTCTTCTTTCTTACTTCTTTCTAACTTCTTTCTTATTTTTTCTTACTTCTTTCTTTCTTTCTTCTTGCTTTCTTCTTTCTTTCTTACTTCTTTCTTACTTCTTTTTTACTTCTCTCTTACTTCTTTCTTACTTCTTTCTTTCTTCTTTCTTTCTTCTTTCATTCTTACTTCTTTCTTTCTTCTTTCTTACTTCTTTCTTTCTTACTTCTTTCTTACTTCTCTCTTTCTTTTTTCTTACTTCTTTCTTACTTCTTTCTTACTTCTTTCTTTCTTCTTTCTTACTTCTTTCTTACTTCTTTCTTTCTTCTTTCTCACTTCTTTCTTACTTCTTTCTTATTTCTTTCTTACTTCTTTCTAACTTCTTTTTTCTTCTTTCTTCTTTCTTTCTTACTTCTTTCTTACTTCTTTCGTACTTCTTTCGTACTTCTATCTTTCTTACTTCTTTCTTTCTTTCTTACTTCTTTCTTACTTCTTTCGTACTTCTTTCTTTTTTCTTTCTTTCTTCTTTCTTAATTCTTTCTTTCTTCTTTCTTACTTCTTTCTTACTTCTTTCGTACTTCTTTCTTACTTCTCTCTTTCTTCTTTCTTTCTTCTTTCTTTCGTCTTTCTTTCTTACTTCTTTGCTTCATCTTTCTTAATTCTTTCTTTCTTCTTTCTTACTTCTTTCTTACTTCTTTCGTACTTCTTTCTTACTTCTCTCTTTCTTCTTTCTTTCTTCTTTCTTACGTCTTTCTTTCTTACTTCTTTCTTACTTCTTTCTTCTTTCTTTCTTCTTTCTTACTTCTTACTTTCTTCTTTCTTACTTCTTTCTTACTTCTTTCTGAATTCTTTCTTACTTCTTTATTTCTTACTTCTTTCTTACTTCTTTCTTACTTCTTTCTTACTTCTTTCTTCATTCCTTCTTACTTCTTTTTTACTTCTTTCTTACTTCTTTCTTACTTCTTTCGTACTTCTTTCTTACTTCTTTCTTACTTCTTTCTTACTTCTTTCTTTCTTCTTTCTTACTTCTTACTTTCTTCTTTCTTACTTATTTCTTACTTCTTTCGTCTTTCTTTCTTACTTCTTTCTTACTTCTTTCTTACTTCTTTCTTACTTCGTTCTTTCTTTCTTCTTGCTTTCTTCTTTCATTCTTATTTCTAAATTCTTTCTAACTTCTTTCTAACTTCTTTCTTATTTCTTTCTTACTTCATTATTTCTTTCTTCTTTCTTACATCTTTCTAACTTCTTTCTAACTTCTTTTTTACTTCTTTCTTACTTCTTTCTTACTTCTTTCTTTCTTCTTTCTTTCTTACTTCTTTCTTACTTCTTTCGTACTTCTTTCTTTCTTACTTCTTTCTTACTTCTTTCTTACCTCTTTCTTACTTCTTTCTTACTTCTTTCTTCTTTCTTTCTTACTTCTTTATTACTTCTTTCTTACTTCTTTCTTACTTCTTTCTTTCTTCTTTCTTACTTCTTACTTTCTTCTTTCTTACTTCTTTCTTACTTCTTTCTTACTTCTTTCTGACTTCTTACTTCTTTCTTCTTTCTTTCTTACTTCTTTCTTACTTCTTTCTTACTTCTTTCTTACTTCTTTCGTACTTCTTTCTTACTTCTCTCTTTCTTCTTTCTTTCTTCTTTCTTACTTCTTTCTTACTTCTTACGTACTTATTTCTTACTTCTCTCTTTCTTTCTTTCTTCTTTCTTACTTCTTTCTTACTACTTTCTTACTTCATTCTTAATTCTTTCTTACTTCTTTCTTACTTCTTTCTGACTTCTTACTTCTTTCTTCTTTCTTTCTTAATTCTTTCTTACTTCTCTCTTACTTCTTTCTTACTTCTTTCTAACTTCTTTCATATTTCTTTCTCTCTTCTATCTTTCTTCTTTCTTTCTTACTTCTTTCTTACTTCTTTCTTTCTTACTTCTTTCTTCTTTCGTACTTCATTCTTACTTCTTTCTCCTTTCTTTCTTACTTCTTTCTTACTTCTTTCTTACTTCTTTCTTACTTCTTTCTTTCTTCTTTCTTAATTCTTTCTTTCTTCTTTCTTACTTCTTTCTTACTTCTTTCGTACTTCTTTCTTACTTCTCTCTTTCTTCTTTCTTTCTTCTTTCTTACTTCTTTCTTACTTCTTTCTTACTTCTTTCTTACTTCTTTCTTACTTCTTTCTAACTTCTTTTTTCTTCTTTCTTTCTTCTTTCTTTCTTACTTCTTTCTTTCTTACTTCTTTCTTACTTCTTTCTTACTTCTTTCTTTCTTCTTTCTTACTTCTTACTAACTTCTTTCTTATTTCTTTCTTACTTCTTTCTTTCTTTCTTCTTGCTTTCTTCTTTCTTTCTTACTTCTTTCTTACTTCTTTTTTACTTCTCTCTTACTTCTTTCTTACTTCTTTCTTTCTTCTTTCTTTCTTCTTTCATTCTTACTTCTTTCTTTCTTCTTTCTTACTTCTTTCTTCTTTCTTTCTTACTTCTTTCTTTCTTCTTTCTTACTTCTTTCTTACTTCTTTCTTTCTTCTTTCTTACTTCTTTCTTTCTTCTTTCTTACTTCTTTCTTTCTTCTTTCTTACTTCTTTCTTACTTCTTTCTGACTTCTTTCTTACTTCTTTATTTCTTACTTCTTTCTCACTTCTTTCTTACTTCTTTCTTACTTCTTTCTTCATTCCTTCTTACTTCTTTTTTACTTCTTTCTTACTTCTTTCTTACTTCTTTCTTACTTCTTTCTTTCTTCTTTCTTACTTCTTTCCTACTTCTTTCTTACTTCTTTCTTACTTCTTTCTAACTTCTTTTTTCTTCTTTCTTCTTTCTTTCTTACTTCTTTCTTTCTTACTTCTTTCTTACTTCTTTCGTACTTCTTTCGTACTTCTTTCTTTCTTACTTCTTTCTTTCTTTCTTACTTCTTTCTTACTTCTTTCATATTTATTTCTTACTTCTTTCTTACTTCTTCCTAACTTCTTTCTTACTTCTTTCTTCTTTCTTTCTTTCTTTCTTCTTGCTTTCTTCTTTCTTTCTTACTTCTTTCTTACTTCTTTCTTTCTTACTTCTTTCTTAATTCTTTCTTTCTTCTTTCTTACTTCTTTCTTACTTCTTTCGTACTTCTTTCTTACTTCTCTCTTTCTTCTTTCTTTCTTCTTTCTTACGTCTTTCTTTCTTACTTCTTTCTTTCATCTTTCTTAATTCTTTCTTTCTTCTTTCTTACTTCTTTCTTACTTCTTTCGTACTTCTTTCTTACTTCTCTCTTTCTTCTTTCTTTCTTCTTTCTTACGTCTTTCTTTCTTACTTCTTTCTTACTTCTTTCTTCTTTCTTTCTTCTTTCTTACTTCTTACTTTCTTCTTTCTTACTTCTTTCTTTCTTCTTTCTTACTTCTTTCTTACTTCTTTCTGACTTCTTTCTTACTTCTTTATTTCTTACTTCTTTCTCACTTCTTTCTTACTTCTTTCTTACTTCTTTCTTCATTCCTTCTTACTTCTTTTTTACTTTTTTCTTACTTCTTTCTTACTTCTTTCTTACTTCTTTCTTTCTTCTTTCTTACTTCTTTCTTACTTCTTTCTTTCTTACTTCTTTCTTACTTCTTTCGTACTTCTTTCTTTCTTACTTCTTTCTTACTTCTTTCTTACCTCTTTCTTACTTCTTTCTTTCTTTCTTCTTGCTTTCTTCTTTCTTTCTTACTTCTTTCTTACTTCTTTCTTACTTCTTTTTTACTTCTCTCTTACTTCTTTCTTAATTCTTTCTTTCTTCTTTCTTTCTTCTTTCATTCTTACTTCTTTCTTTCTTCTTTCTTTCTTACTTCTTTATTACTTCTTTCTTACTTCTTTCTTACTTCTTTCTTACTTCTTTATTACTTCTTTCGTACTTCTTTCTTACTTCTCTCTTTCTTCTTTCTTTCTACTTTCTTACTTCTTTCTTACTTCTTACGTACTTATTTCTTACTTCTCTCTTTCTTTCTTTCTTCTTTCTTACTTCTTTCTTACTACTTTCTTACTTCATTCTTAATTCTTTCTTACTTCTTTCTTACTTCTTTCTGACTTCTTACTTCTTTCTTCTTTCTTTCTTAATTCTTTCTTACTTCTCTCTTACTTCTTTCTTACTTCTTTCTAACTTCTTTCATACTTCTTTCTTTCTTCTATCTTTCTTCTTTCTTTCTTACTTCTTTCTTTCTTACTTCTTTCTTCTTTCGTACTTCATTCTTACTTCTTTCTCCTTTCTTTCTTACTTCTTTCTTACTTCTTTCTTACTTCTTTCTTACTTCTTTCTTTCTTCTTTCTTAATTCTTTCTTTCTTCTTTCTTACTTCTTTCTTACTTCTTTCATACTTCTTTTTTACTTCTCTCTTTCTTCTTTCTTTCTTCTTTCTTACTTCTTTCTTACTTCTTTCTTACTTCTTTCTTACTTCTTTCTAACTTCTTTTTTCTTCTTTCTTTCTTCTTTCTTTCTTACTTCTTTCTTTCTTACTTCTTTCTTACTTCTTTCTTTCTTCTTTCTTACTTCTTACTAACTTCTTTCTTATTTCTTTCTTACTTCTTTCTTTCTTTCTTCTTGCTTACTTCTTTCTTTCTTACTTCTTTCTTACTTCTTTTTTACTTCTCTCTTACTTCTTTCTTACTTCTTTCTTTCTTCTTTCTTTCTTCTTTCATTCTTACTTCTTTCTTTCTTCTTTCTTACTTCTTTCTTCTTTCTTTCTTACTTCTTTCTTTCTTCTTTCTTACTTCTTTCTTACTTCTTTCTTTCTTCTTTCTTACTTCTTTCTTTCTTCTTTCTTACTTCTTTCTTTCTTCTTTCTTACTTCTTTCTTACTTCTTTCTGACTTCTTTCTTACTTCTTTATTTCTTACTTCTTTCTCACTTCTTTCTTACTTCTTTCTTACTTCTTTCTTCATTCCTTCTTACTTCTTTTTTACTTCTTTCTTACTTCTTTCTTACTTCTTTCTTACTTCTTTCTTTCTTCTTTCTTACTTCTTTCCTACTTCTTTCTTACTTCTTTCTTACTTCTTTCTAACTTCTTTTTTCTTCTTTCTTCTTTCTTTCTTACTTCTTTCTTTCTTACTTCTTTCTTACTTCTTTCGTACTTCTTTCGTACTTCTTTCTTTCTTACTTCTTTCTTTCTTTCTTACTTCTTTCTTACTTCTTTCTTACTTATTTCTTACTTCTTTCTTACTTCTTCCTAACTTCTTTCTTACTTCTTTCTTCTTTCTTTCTTTCTTTCTTCTTGCTTTCTTCTTTCTTTCTTACTTCTTTCTTACTTCTTTCTTTCTTACTTCTTTCTTAATTCTTTCTTTCTTCTTTCTTACTTCTTTCTTACTTCTTTCGTACTTCTTTCTTACTTCTCTCTTTCTTCTTTCTTTCTTCTTTCTTACGTCTTTCTTTCTTACTTCTTTCTTACTTCTTTCTTCTTTCTTTCTTCTTTCTTACTTCTTACTTTCTTCTTTCTTACTTCTTTCTTTCTTCTTTCTTACTTCTTTCTTACTTCTTTCTGACTTCTTTCTTACTTCTTTATTTCTTACTTCTTTCTCACTTCTTTCTTACTTCTTTCTTACTTCTTTCTTCATTCCTTCTTACTTCTTTTTTACTTTTTTCTTACTTCTTTCTTACTTCTTTCTTACTTCTTTCTTTCTTCTTTCTTACTTCTTTCTTACTTCTTTCTTTCTTACTTCTTTCTTACTTCTTTCGTACTTCTTTCTTTCTTACTTCTTTCTTACTTCTTTCTTACCTCTTTCTTACTTCTTTCTTTCTTTCTTCTTGCTTTCTTCTTTCTTTCTTAATTCTTTCTTACTTCTTTCTTACTTCTTTTTTACTTCTCTCTTACTTCTTTCTTAATTCTTTCTTTCTTCTTTCTTTCTTCTTTCATTCTTACTTCTTTCTTTCTTCTTTCTTTCTTACTTCTTTATTACTTCTTTCTTACTTCTTTCTTACTTCTTTCTTACTTCTTTATTACTTCTTTCGTACTTCTTTCTTACTTCTCTCTTTCTTCTTTCTTTCTACTTTCTTACTTCTTTCTTACTTCTTACGTACTTATTTCTTACTTCTCTCTTTCTTTCTTTCTTCTTTCTTACTTCTTTCTTACTACTTTCTTACTTCATTCTTAATTCTTTCTTACTTCTTTCTTACTTCTTTCTGACTTCTTACTTCTTTCTTCTTTCTTTCTTAATTCTTTCTTACTTCTCTCTTACTTCTTTCTTACTTCTTTCTAACTTCTTTCATACTTCTTGCTTTCTTCTATCTTTCTTCTTTCTTTCTTACTTCTTTCTTTCTTACTTCTTTCTTCTTTCGTACTTCATTCTTACTTCTTTCTCCTTTCTTTCTTACTTCTTTCTTACTTCTTTCTTACTTCTTTCTTACTTCTTTCTTTCTTCTTTCTTAATTCTTTCTTTCTTCTTTCTTACTTCTTTCTTACTTCTTTCATACTTCTTTTTTACTTCTCTCTTTCTTCTTTCTTTCTTCTTTCTTACTTCTTTCTTTCTTCTTTCTTACTTCTTTCTTACTTCTTTCTTACTTCTTTCTTACTTCTTTCTAACTTCTTTTTTCTTCTTTCTTTCTTCTTTCTTTCTTACTTCTTTCTTTCTTACTTCTTTCTTACTTCTTTCTTTCTTCTTTCTTACTTCTTACTAACTTCCTTCTTATTTCTTTCTTACTTCTTTCTTTCTTTCTTCTTGCTTTCTTCTTTCTTTCTTACTTCTTTCTTACTTCTTTTTTACTTCTCTCTTACTTCTTTCTTACTTCTTTCTTTCTTCTTTCTTTCTTCTTTCATTCTTACTTCTTTCTTTCTTCTTTGTTACTTCTTTCTTCTTTCTTTCTTACTTCTTTCTTTCTTCTTTCTTACTTCTTTCTTACTTCTTTCTTTCTTCTTTCTTACTTCTTTCTTTCTTCTTTCTTACTTCTTTCTTTCTTCTTTCTTACTTCTTTCTTACTTCTTTCTGACTTCTTTCTTACTTCTTTATTTCTTACTTCTTTCTCACTTCTTTCTTACTTCTTTCTTACTTCTTTCTTCATTCCTTCTTACTTCTTTTTTACTTCTTTCTTACTTCTTTCTTACTTCTTTCTTACTTCTTTCTTTCTTCTTTCTTACTTCTTTCCTACTTCTTTCTTACTTCTTTCTTACTTCTTTCTAACTTCTTTTTTCTTCTTTCTTCTTTCTTTCTTACTTCTTTCTTTCTTACTTCTTTCTTACTTCTTTCGTACTTCTTTCGTACTTCTTTCTTTCTTACTTCTTTCTTTCTTTCTTACTTCTTTCTTACTTCTTTCTTACTTATTTCTTACTTCTTTCTTACTTCTTCCTAACTTCTTTCTTACTTCTTTCTTCTTTCTTTCTTTCTTTCTTCTTGCTTTCTTCTTTCTTTCTTACTTCTTTCTTACTTCTTTCTTTCTTACTTCTTTCTTAATTCTTTCTTTCTTCTTTCTTACTTCTTTCTTACTTCTTTCGTACTTCTTTCTTACTTCTCTCTTTCTTCTTTCTTTCTTCTTTCTTACGTCTTTCTTTCTTACTTCTTTCTTTCATCTTTCTTAATTCTTTCTTTCTTCTTTCTTATTTCTTTCTTACTTCTTTCGTACTTCTTTCTTACTTCTCTCTTTCTTCTTTCTTTCTTCTTTCTTACGTCTTTCTTTCTTACTTCTTTCTTACTTCTTTCTACTTTCTTTCTTCTTTCTTACTTCTTACTTTCTTCTTTCTTACTTCTTTCTTTCTTCTTTCTTACTTCTTTCTTACTTCTTTCTGACTTCTTTCTTACTTCTTTATTTCTTACTTCTTTCTCACTTCTTTCTTACTTCTTTCTTACTTCTTTCTTCATTCCTTCTTACTTCTTTTTTACTTTTTTCTTACTTCTTTCTTACTTCTTTCTTACTTCTTTCTTTCTTCTTTCTTACTTCTTTCTTACTTCTTTCTTTCTTACTTCTTTCTTACTTCTTTCGTACTTCTTTCTTTCTTACTTCTTTCTTACTTCTTTCTTACCTCTTTCTTACTTCTTTCTTTCTTTCTTCTTGCTTTCTTCTTTCTTTCTTACTTCTTTCTTACTTCTTTCTTACTTCTTTTTTACTTCTCTCTTACTTCTTTCTTAATTCTTTCTTTCTTCTTTCTTTCTTCTTTCATTCTTACTTCTTTCTTTCTTCTTTCTTTCTTACTTCTTTATTACTTCTTTCTTACTTCTTTCTTACTTCTTTCTTACTTCTTTATTACTTCTTTCGTACTTCTTTCTTACTTCTCTCTTTCTTCTTTCTTTCTACTTTCTTACTTCTTTCTTACTTCTTACGTACTTATTTCTTACTTCTCTCTTTCTTTCTTTCTTCTTTCTTACTTCTTTCTTACTACTTTCTTACTTCATTCTTAATTCTTTCTTACTTCTTTCTTACTTCTTTCTGACTTCTTACTTCTTTCTTCTTTCTTTCTTAATTCTTTCTTACTTCTCTCTTACTTCTTTCTTACTTCTTTCTAACTTCTTTCATACTTCTTTCTTTCTTCTATCTTTCTTCTTTCTTTCTTACTTCTTTCTTTCTTACTTCTTTCTTCTTTCGTACTTCATTCTTACTTCTTTCTCCTTTCTTTCTTACTTCTTTCTTACTTCTTTCTTACTTCTTTCTTACTTCTTTCTTTCTTCTTTCTTAATTCTTTCTTTCTTCTTTCTTACTTCTTTCTTACTTCTTTCATACTTCTTTCTTACTTCTCTCTTTCTTCTTTCTTTCTTCTTTCTTACTTCTTTCTTACTTCTTTCTTACTTCTTTCTTACTTCTTTCTTACTACTTTCTTACTTCTTTCTAACTTCTTTTTTCTTCTTTCTTTCTTCTTTCTTTCTTACTTCTTTCTTTCTTACTTCTTTCTTACTTCTTTCTTACTTCTTTCTTTCTTCTTTCTTACTTCTTACTAACTTCTTTCTTATTTCTTTCTTACTTCTTTCTTTCTTTCTTCTTGCTTTCTTCTTTCTTTCTTACTTCTTTCTTACTTCTTTTTTACTTCTCTCTTA
Organism: Columba livia; assembly: GCF_036013475.1. NCBI lineage: Eukaryota > Metazoa > Chordata > Aves > Columbiformes > Columbidae > Columba > Columba livia. The sequence goes on from NW_027043494.1 coordinate 69,399, forward strand.
CTTCTTTCTTACTTCTTTCTTTCTTCTTTCTTTCTTCTTTCATTCTTACTTCTTTCTTTCTTCTTTCTTACTTCTTTCTTTCTTACTTCTTTCTTAGTTCTTTTTTTCTTCTTTCATTCTTTCTTCTTTCTTACTTCTTTCTTACTTCTTTCTTACTTCTTTCTTCTTTCTTTCTTACTTCTTTCTTACTTCTTTCTTACTTCTTTCTTACTTCTTTCTTTCTTCTTTCTTACTTCTTTCTTTCTTCTTTCTTACTTCTTTCTTTCTTCTTTCTTACTTCTTTCTTACTTCTTTCTGACTTCTTTCTTACTTCTTTCTGACTTCTTTCTTACTTCTTTATTTCTTACTTCTTTCTCACTTCTTTCTTACTTCTTTCTTACTTCTTTCTTCATTCCTTCTTACTTCTTTTTTACTTCTTTCTTACTTCTTTCTTACTTCTTTCTTACTTCTTTCTTTCTTCTTTCTTACTTCTTTCTTACTTCTTTCTTAGTTCTTTCTTACTTCTTTCTAACTTCTTTTTTCTTCTTTCTTCTTTCTTACTTCTTTCTTTCTTACTTCTTTCTTACTTCTTTCGTACTTCTTTCGTACTTCTTTCTTTCTTACTTCTTTCTTTCTTTCTTACTTCTTTCTTACTTCTTTCTTACTTATTTCTTACTTCTTTCTTACTTCTTTCTAACTTCTTTCTTACTTCTTTCTTCTTTCTTTCTTTCTTTCTTCTTGCTTTCTTCTTACTTTCTTATTTCTTTCTTACTTTTTTCTTTCTTACTTCTTTCTTTCTTCTTTCTTAATTCTTTCTTTCTTCTTTCTTACTTCTTTCTTACTTCTTTCATACTTCTTTCTTACTTCTCTCTTTCTTCTTTCTTTCTTCTTTCTTACGTCTTTCTTTCTTACTTCTTTCTTTCATCTTTCTTAATTCTTTCTTTCTTCTTTCTTACTTCTTTCTTACTTCTTTCGTACTTCTTTCTTACTTCTCTCTTTCTTCTTTCTTTCTTCTTTCTTACGTCTTTCTTTCTTACTTCTTTCTTACTTCTTTCTTCTTTCTTTCTTCTTTCTTACTTCTTACTTTCTTCTTTCTTACTTCTTTCTTTCTTCTTTCTTACTTCTTTCTTACTTCTTTCTGACTACTTTCTTACTTCTTTATTTCTTACTTCTTTCTCACTTCTTTCTTACTTCTTTCTTACTTCTTTCTTCATTCCTTCTTACTTCTTTTTTACTTTTTTCTTACTTCTTTCTTACTTCTTTCTTACTTCTTTCTTTCTTCTTTCTTACTTCTTTCTTACTTCTTTCTTTCTTACTTCTTTCTTACTTCTTTCGTACTTCTTTCTTTCTTACTTCTTTCTTACTTCTTTCTTACCTCTTTCTTACTTCTTTCTTTCTTTCTTCTTGCTTTCTTCTTTCTTTCTTACTTCTTTCTTACTTCTTTCTTACTTCTTTTTTACTTCTCTCTTACTTCTTTCTTAATTCTTTCTTTCTTCTTTCTTTCTTCTTTCATTCTTACTTCTTTCTTTCTTCTTTCTTTCTTCTTTCTTTCTTACTTCTTTATTACTTCTTTCTTACTTCTTTCTTACTTCTTTCTTACTTCTTTATTACTTATTTCGTACTTCTTTCTTACTTCTCTCTTTCTTCTTTCTTTCTACTTTCTTACTTCTTTCTTACTTCTTACGTACTTCTTTCTTTCTTACTTCTTTCTTACTTCTTTCTTACCTCTTTCTTACTTCTTTCTTTCTTTCTTCTTGCTTTCTTCTTTCTTTCTTACTTCTTTCTTACTTCTTTCTTTCTTACTTCTTTCTTCTTTCGTACTTCATTCTTACTTCTTTCTCCTTTCTTTCTTACTTCTTTCTCCTTTCTTTCTTACTTCTTTCTTACTTCTTTCTTTCTTCTTTCTTAATTCTTTCTTTCTTCTTTCTTACTTCTTTCTTACTTCTTTCGTACTTCTTTCTTACTTCTCTCTTTCTTCTTTCTTTCTTCTTTCTTACTTCTTTCTTACTTCTTTCTTACTTCTTTCTTACTTCTTTCTTACTTCTTTCTAACTTCTTTTTTCTTCTTTTTTTCTTCTTTCTTTCTTACTTCTTTCTTTCTTACTTCTTTCTTACTTCTTTCTTACTTCTTTCTTTCTTCTTTCTTACTTCTTTCTAACTTCTTTCTTATTTCTTTCTTACTTCTTTCTTTCTTTCTTCTTGCTTTCTTCTTTCTTTCTTACTTCTTTCTTACTTCTTTCTTACTTCTTTTTTACTTCTCTCTTACTTCTTTCTTACTTCTTTCTTTCTTCTTTCTTTCTTCTTTCATTCTTACTTCTTTCTTACTTCTTTCTTTCTTACTTCTTTCTTAGTTCTTTCTTTCTTCTTTCTTTCTTACTTCTTTCTTACTTCTTTCTTACTTCTTTCTTACTTCTTTCTTTCTTCTTTCTTACTTCTTTCTTTCTTCTTTCTTACTTCTTTCTTTCTTCTTTCTTACTTCTTTCTTACTTCTTTCTGACTTCTTTCTTACTTCTTTATTTCTTACTTCTTTCTCACTTCTTTCTTACTTCTTTCTTACTTCTTTCTTCATTCCTTCTTACTTCTTTTTTACTTCTTTCTTACTTCTTTCTTACTTCTTTCTTACTTCTTTCTTTCTTCTTTCTTACTTCTTTCTTACTTATTTCTTACTTCTTTCTTACTTCTTTCTAACTTCTTTTTTCTTCTTTCTTCTTTCTTTCTTACTTCTTTCTTTCTTACTTCTTTCTTTCTTTCTTACTTCTTTCTTACTTATTTCTTACTTCTTTCTTACTTCTTTCTAACTTCTTTCTTACTTCTTTCTTCTTTCTTTCTTTCTTCTTGCTTTCTTCTTTCTTTCTTACTTCTTTCTTACTTATTTCTTTCTTACTTCTTTCTTTCTTCTTTCTTAATTCTTTCTTTCTTCTTTCTTACTTCTTTCTTACTTCTTTCGTACTTCTTTCTTACTTCTCTCTTTCTTCTTTCTTTCTTCTTTCTTACGTCTTTCTTTCTTACTTCTTTCTTTCATCTTTCTTAATTCTTTCTTTCTTCTTTCTTACTTCTTTCTTACTTCTTTCGTACTTCTTTCTTACTTCTCTCTTTCTTCTTTCTTTCTTCTTTCTTACGTCTTTCTTTCTTACTTCTTTCTTACTTCTTTCTTCTTTCTTTCTTCTTTCTTACTTCTTACTTTCTTCTTTCTTACTTCTTTTTTCTTCTTTCTTACTTCTTTCTTACTTCTTTCTGACTTCTTTCTTACTTCTTTATTTCTTACTTCTTTCTCACTTCTTTCTTACTTCTTTCTTACTTCTTTCTTCATTCCTTCTTACTTCTTTTTTACTTTTTTCTTACTTCTTTCTTACTTCTTTCTTACTTCTTTCTTTCTTCTTTCTTACTTCTTTCTTACTTCTTTCTTTCTTCTTTCTTACTTCTTACTTTCTTCTTTCTTACTTATTTCTTACTTCTTTCGTCTTTCTTTCTTACTTCTTTCTTACTTCTTTCTTACTTCTTTCTTACTTCTTTCTTTCTTTCTTCTTGCTTTCTTCTTTCATTCTTATTTCTAAATTCTTTCTAACTTCTTTCTAACTTCTTTCTTATTTCTTTCTTACTTCATTATTTCTTTCTTCTTTCTTACATCTTTCTAACTTCTTTCTAACTTCTTTTTTACTTCTTTCTTACTTCTTTCTTACTTCTTTCGTACTTCTTTCTTTCTTACTTCTTTCTTACTTCTTTCTTACCTCTTTCTTACTTCTTTCTTACTTCTTTCTTCTTTCTTTCTTACTTCTTTATTACTTCTTTCTTACTTCTTTCTTACTTCTTTCTTTCTTCTTTCTTACTTCTTACTTTCTTCTTTCTTACTTCTTTCTTACTTCTTTCTTACTTCTTTCTTACTTCTTTCTGACTTCTTACTTCTTTCTTCTTTCTTTCTTACTTCTTTATTACTTCTTTCTTACTTCTTTCTTACTTCTTTCTTTCTTACTTCTTTCTTACTTCTTTCGTACTTCTTTCTTACTTCTCTCTTTCTTGTTTCTTTCTACTTTCTTACTTCTTTCTTACTTCTTACGTACTTATTTCTTACTTCTCTCTTTCTTTCTTTCTTCTTTCTTACTTCTTTCTTACTACTTTCTTACTTCATTCTTAATTCTTTCTTACTTGTTTCTTACTTCTTTCTGACTTCTTACTTCTTTCTTCTTTCTTTCTTACTTCTTTCTTACTTCTTTCTAACTTCTTTCATACTTCTTTCTTTCTGCTATCTTTCTTCTTTCATTCTTACTTCTTTCTTACTTCTTTCTTTCTTACTTCTTTCTTCTTTCGTACTTCATTCTTACTTCTTTCTCTTTTCTTTCTTACTTCTTTCTTACTTCTTTCTTACTTCTTTCTTACTTCTTTCTTTCTTCTTTCTTAATTCTTTCTTTCTTCTTTCTTACTTCTTTCTTACTTCTTTCTTACCTCTTTCTTACTTCTTTCTTACTTCTTTCTAACTTCTTTTTTCTTTTTTCTTTCTTCTTTCTTTCTTACTTCTTTCTTTCTTACTTCTTTCTTACTTCTTTCGTACTTCTTTCGTACTTCTTTCTTTCTTACTTCTTTCTTTCTTCTTTCTTACTTCTTTCTTACTTCTTTCTGACTTCTTTCTTACTTCTTTATTTCTTACCTCTTTCTCACTTCTTTCTTACTTCTTTCTTACTTCTTTCCTCATTCCTTCTTACTTCTTTTTTACTTCTTTCTTACTTCTTTCTTACTTCTTTCTTACTTCTTTCTTTCTTCTTTCTTTCCTCTCTACTTCTTCTCTCTTTCTTCTTTCTTTCTTCTTTCTTCCTTCTTTCTTTCTTACTTCTTTCTTACTTCTTTCTTACTTCTTTCTTTCTTTCTTCTTGCTTTCTTCTTTCATTCTTATTTCTAAACTCTTTCTAACTTCTTTCTAACTTCTTTTTTATTTCTTTCTTACTTCATTCTTTCTTTCTTCTTTCTTACATATTTCTAACTTCTTTCTAACTTCTTTTTTACTTCTTTTTACTTCTTTCTTACTTCTTTCTTTCTTACTTCTTTCTTACTTCTTTCGTACTTCTTTCTTTCTTACCTCTTTCTTACTTCTTTCTTACTTCTTTCTTACTTCTTTCTTACTTCTTTCTTCTTTCTTTCTTACTTCTTTCTTACTTCTTTCTTACTTCTTTCTTACTTCTTTCTTTCTTCTTTCTTACTTCTTACTTTCTTCTTTCTTACTTCTTTCTTACTTCGTTCTTACTTCTTTCTTACTTCTTTCTGACTTCTTACTTCTTTCTTCTTTCTTTCTTACTTCTTTCTTACTTCTTTCTTACTTCTTTCTTACTTCTTTCTTACTTCTTTCTAACTTCTTTCTTCTTGCTTTCTTCTTTCTTTCTTACTTCTTTTTACTTCTTTCTTTCTTACTTCTTTCTTACTTCTTTTTTACTTCTTTCTTACTTCTTTCTAACTTCTTTCTTTCTTCTTTCTTTCTTCTTTCATTCTTACTTCTTTCTTACTTCTTTCTTACTTCTTTCCTTCTTACTTCTTTCTTACTTCTTTCTTACTTCGTTTGTACTTCTTTATTACTTCTTTCTTTCTTACTTCTTTCTTACTTCTTTCTTTCTCCTTTCATTCTTATTTCTTTCTTAATTCTTTCTTACTTCTTTCTTACTTCTTTCTTACTTCTTTCTTACTTCTCTCTAACTTCTTTCTTCTTGATTTCTTCTTTCTTTCTTACTTCTTTCTTACTTCTTTCTTTCTTACTTCTATCTTACTTCTTTCTTTCTTTCTTTCTTTCTTCTTTCTTCTTTCTTTCTTCTTTCTTTCTTACTTCTTTCTTACTTCTTTCTTACTTCTTTCTTTCTTCTTGCTTTCTCCTTTCTTTCTTATTTCTAAATTCGTTCTAACTTCTTTCTAACTTCTTTCTTATTTCTTTCTTACTTCATTCTTTCTTTCTTCTTTCTTACATCTTTCAAACTTCTTTCTAACTTCTTTATTACTTCTTTCTTACTTCTTCCTTACTTCTTTCGTACTTCTTTCTTTCTTACTTCTTTCTTACTTCTTTCTTAATTCTTTCTTACTTCTTTCTTACTTCTTTCTTACTTCTTTCTTACTTCTTTCTTCTTTCATTCTTACTTCTTTCTTACTTCTTTCTTACTTCTTTCTTACTTCTTTCTTTCCTCTTTCTTACTTCTTTCTTTCTTCTTTCTTACTTCTTTCTTACTTCTTTCTTTCTTCTTTCTTTCTTACTTCTTTCTTACTTCTTTCTTACTTCTTTCTAACTTCTTTCTAACTTCTTTTTTACTTCTTTCTTACTTCTTTCTTACTTCTTTCTTACTTCTTTCTTTCTTACTTCTTTCTTACTTCTTTCGTACTTCTTTATTTCTTACTTCTTTCTTACTTCTTTCTTACTTCTTTCTTACTTCTTTCTGACTTCTTACTTCTTTCTTCTTTCTTTCTTACTTCTTTCTTACTTCTTTCTTACTTCTTTCTAACTTCTTTCTTACTTCTTTCTTCTTTCTTTCTTCTTTCATTCTTACTTCTTTCTTACTTCTTTCTTAATTCTTTCTTTCTTACTTCTTTCTTACTTCTTTCGTACTTCTTTCTTACTTCTTTCGTACTTATTTCTTACTTCTTTCTTACTTCTTTCTTACTTCTTTCTTACTTCTTTCTTTCTTCTTTCTTAATTCTTTCTTTCTTCTTTCTTAATTCTTTCTTACTTCTTTCTTTCTTCTTTCTTAATTCTTTCTTTCTTCTTTCTTACTTCTTTCTTACTTCTTTCGTACTTATTTCTTACTTCTCTCTTTCTTTCTTTCTTCTTTCTTACTTCTTTCTTACTACTTTCTTACTTCTTTCTTACTTCTTTCTTACTTCTTTCTTAATTCTTTCTTTCTTCTTTCTTAATTCTTTCTTTCTTCTTTCTTTCTTCTTTCTTACTTCTTTCTTTCTTACTTCTTTCTTACTTCTTTCGTACTTCTTTCGTACTTCTTCTTTCTTACTTCTTTCTTACTTCTTTCTTACTTCTTTCTTACTTCTTTCTTACTTCTTTCTTTCTTCTTTCTTACTTCTTTCTTCTCTTTCTTACTTCTTTCTTACTTCTTTCTTACTTCTTTCTTTCTTCTTTCTTACTTCTTTCTTCTCTTTCTTACTTATTTCTTACTTCTTTCTTACTTCTTTCTTACTTCTTTCTTTGTTCTTTCTTACTTCTTTCTTCTTTCTTACTTCATTCTTACTTCTTTCTTACTTCTTTCTGACTTCTTTCTGACTTCTTACTTCTTTCTTCTTTCTTTCTTACTTCTTTCTTACTTCTCTCTTACTTCTTTCTTACTTCTTTCTAACTTCTTTCTTACTTCTTTCTTTCTTCTATCTTTCTTCTTTCATTCTTACTTCTTTCTTACTTCTTTCTTACTTCTTTCTTTCTTACTTCTTTCTTCTTTCGTACTTCATTCTTACTTCTTTCTCTTTTCTTTCTTACTTCTTTCTCTTTTCTTTCTTACTTCTTTCTTACTTCTTTCTTACTTCTTTCTTACTTCTTTCTTACTTCTTTCTAACTTCTTTTTTCTTCTTTCTTTCTTCTTTCTTTCTTACTTCTTTCTTTCTTCTTTCTTTCTTCTTTCATTCCTACTTCTTTCTTTCTTCTTTCTTACTTCTTTCTTTCTTACCTCTTCTTAGTTCTTTCTTTCTTCTTTCATTCTTACTTCTTTCTTACTTCTTTCTTACTTCTTTCTTAATTCTTTCTTCTTTCTTTCTTACTTCTTTCTTACTTCTTTCTTACTTCTTTCTTACTTCTTTCTCTCTTCTTTCTTACTTCTTTCTTTCTTACTTCTTCTTAGTTCTTTCTTTCTTCTTTCATTCTTACTTCTTTCTTACTTCTTTCTTACTTCTTTCTTACTTCTTTCTTCTTTCTTTCTTACTTCTTTCTTACTTCTTTCTTACTTCTTTCTTACTTCTTTCTCTCTTCTTTCTTACTTCTTTCTTACTTCTTTCTTACTTCTTTATTCTTTCTTTCTTCTTTCTTTCCTCTCTATTTCTTCTCTCTTTCTTCTTTCTTTCTTCTTTCTTTCTTCTTTCTTTCATACTTCTTTCTTACTTCTTTCTTACTTCTTTCTTTCTTTCTTCTTGCTTTCTTCTTTCATTCTTATTTCTAAATCCTTTCTAACTTCTTTCTAACTTCTTTCTTATTTCTTTCTTACTTCATTCTTTCTTTCTTCTTTCTTACATCTTTCTAACTTCTTTCTAACTTCTTTTTTACTTCTTTCTTACTTCTTTCTTACTTCTTTCTTACTTCTTTCTTTCTTACTTCTTTCTTACTTCTTTCGTACTTCTTTCTTTCTTACCTCTTTCTTACTTCTTTCTTACTTCTTTCTTACTTCTTTCTTACTTCTTTCTTCTTTCTTTCTTACTTCTTTCTTACTTCTTTCTTACTTCTTTCTTACTTCTTTCTTTCTTACTTCTTTCGTACTTCTTTCTTTCTTACCTCTTTCTTACTTCTTTCTTACTTCTTTCTTACTTCTTTCTTACTTCCTTCTTCTTTCTTTCTTACTTCTTTCTTACTTCTTTCTTTCTTCTTTCTTACTTCTTTCTTTTTTCTTTCTTACTTCTTTCTTACTTCTTTCTTACTTCTTTCTTACTTCTTTCTTACTTCTTTCGTACTTCTTTTTTACTTCTCTCTTTCTTCTTTCTTTCTTCTTTCTTACTTCTTTCTTTCTTACTTCTTTCTTACTTCTTTCTTACTTCTTTCGTACTTCTTTTTTACTTCTCTCTTTCTTCTTTCTTTCTTCTTTCTTACTTCTTTCTTTCTTACTTCTTTCTTACTTCTTTCTTACTTCTTTCTTACTTCTTTCTTACTTCTTTCTAACTTCTTTTTTCTTCTTTCTTTCTTCTTTCTTTCTTACTTCTTTCTTTCTTACTTCTTTCTTACTTCTTTCGTACTTCTTTCGTACTTCTTCTTTCTTACTTCTTTCTTACTTCTTTCTTACTTCTTTCTTACTTCTTTCTTACTTCTTTCTTACTTCTTTCTTACTTCTTTCCTGTCTTTCTTACTTCTTTCTTACTTCTTTCTTACTTCTTTCTTACTTCTTTCTTTGTTCTTTCTTACTTCTTTCTTGTTTCTTACTTCTTTCTTACTTCTTTCTGACTTCTTACTTCTTTCTTCTTTCTTTCTTACTTCTTTCTTACTTCTCTCTTACTTCTTTCTTACTTCTTTCTAACTTCTTTCTTACTTCTTTCTTTCTTCTATCTTTCTTCTTTCATTCTTACTTCTTTCTTACTTCTTTCTTACTTCTTTCTTTCTTACTTCTTTCTTCTATCGTAATTCATTCTTACTTCTTTCTCTTTTCTTTCTTACTTCTTTCTTACTTCTTTCTTACTTCTTTCTTACTTCTTTCTTACTTCTTTCTTACTTCTTTCTAACTTCTTTTTTCTTCTTTCTTTCTTCTTTCTTTCTTTCTTCTTTCTTTCTTACTTCTTTCTTTCTTACTTCTTTCTTACTTCTTTCGTACTTATTTCGTACTTCTTTCTTTCTTACTTCTTTCTTTCTTCTTTCTTACTTCTTTCTTACTTCTTTCTTACTTCTTTCTTACTTCTTTCTAACTTCTTTCTTATTTCTTTCTTACTTCTTTCTTTCTTTCTTCTTGCTTTCTTCTTTCTTTCTTACTTCTTTCTTACTTCTTTCTTTCTTACTTCTTTCTTACTTCTTTTTTACTTCTTTCTTACTTCTTTCTTACTTCTTTCTTTCTTCTTTCTTTCTTCTTTCATTCCTACTTCTTTCTTTCTTCTTTCTTACTTCTTTCTTTCTTACTTCTTCTTAGTTCTTTCTTTCTTCTTTCATTCTTACTTCTTTCTTACTTCTTTCTTACTACTTTCTTACTTCTTTCTTCTTTCTTTCTTACTTCTTTCTTACTTCTTTCTTACTTCTTTCTTACTTCTTTCTCTCTTCTTTCTTACTTCTTTCTTTCTTCTTTCTTACTTCTTTCTTTCTTCTTTCTTACTTCTTTCTTCCTTCTTACTGACTTCTTCTTACTTCTTTATTTCTTACTTCTTTCTCACTTCTTTCTTACTTCTTTCTTACTTCTTTCTTCATTCCTTCTTACTTCTTTTTTACTTCTTTCTTACTTCTTTCTTACTTCTTTCTTCTTTCTTTCTTCTTTCTTTCCTCTCTATTTCCTCTCTCTTTCTTCTTTCTTTCTTCTTTCTTTCTTCTTTCTTTCATACTTCTTTCTTACTTCTTTCTTACTTCTTTCTTTCTTTCTTCTTGCTTTCTTCTTTCATTCTTATTTCTAAATCCTTTCTAACTTCTTTCTAACTTCTTTCTTATTTCTTTCTTACTTCATTCTTTCTTTCTTCTTTCTTACATCTTTCTAACTTCTTTCTAACTTCTTTTTTACTTCTTTCTTACTTCTTTCTTACTTCTTTCTTACTTCTTTCTTACTTCTTTCTTCTTTCTTTCTTACTTCTTTCTTACTTCTTTCTTACTTCTTTCTTACTTCTTTCTTTCTTACTTCTTTCGTACTTCTTTCTTTCTTACCTCTTTCTTACTTCTTTCTTACTTCTTTCTTACTTCTTTCTTACTTCTTTCTTCTTTCTTTCTTACTTCTTTCTTACTTCTTTCTTTCTTCTTTCTTACTTCTTTCTTTTTTCTTTCTTACTTCTTTCTTCTTTCTTACTTCTTTCTTACTTCTTTCTTACTTCTTTCTTACTTCTTTCTTACTTCTTTCTTTCTTCTTTCTTAATTCTTTCTTTCTTCTTTCTTACTTCTTTCTTACTGCTTTCGTACTTCTTTCTTACTTCTCTCTTTCTTCTTTCTTTCCTCTTTCTTACTTCTTTCTTTCTTACTTCTTTCTTACTTCTTTCTTACTTCTTTCTTCTTTCTTTCTTACTTCTTTCTTACTTCTTTCTTACTTCTTTATTACTTCTTTCTTTCTTCTTTCTTACTTCTTTCTTTCTACTTTCTCACTTCTTTCATTCTTCTTTCTTACTTCTTTCTTACTTCTTTCTGTCTTCTTTCTTACTTCTTTCTTCTTTCTTTCTTACTTCTTTCTCACTTCTTTCTTACTTCTTTCTTACTTCATTCTTTCTTTCTTCTTTCTTACATCTTTCTTACTTCTTTCTTACTTCTTTCTTACTTCTTTCTTACTTCTTTATTTCTTCTTTCTTTCTTACTTCTTTCTTACTTCTTTCGTACTTCTTTCTAACTTCTTTTTTCTTCTTTCTTTCTTCTTTCTTTCTTCTTTGTTACTTCTTTCTTACTCCTTTCTTACTTTTTTCTTTCTTACTTCTTTCTTACTTCTTTCGTACTTCTTTCTTACTTCTTTCTTACTTCTTTCTTACTTCCTTCTTACTTCTTTCTTACTTCTTTCTTACTTCTTTCTTACTTCCTTCTTACTTCTTTGTTACTTCTTTCTTACTTCTTTCTTTCTTTCTTCTTGCTTTCTTCTTTCATTCTTATTTCTAAACTCTTTCTAACTTCTTTCTAACTTCTTTCTTATATCTTTCTGACTTCATTCTTTCTTTCTTCTTTCTTACATCTTTCTAACTTCTTTCTAACTTCTTTCTTACTTCTTTCTTACTTCTTTCTTACTTCTTTCTTTCTTTCTTTCTTTCTTCTTTCTTCTTTCTTTCTTCTTTCTTTCTTACTTCTTTCTTACTTCTTTCTTACTTCTTTCTTTCTTTCTTCTTGCTTTCTCCTTTCTTTCTTATTTCTAAATTCGTTCTAACTTCTTTCTAACTTCTTTCTTATTTCTTTCTTACTTCATTCTTTCTTTCTTCTTTCTTACATCTTTCAAACTTCTTTCTAACTTCTTTCTTACTTCTTTCTTACTTCTTCCTTACTTCTTTCGTACTTCTTTTTTTTCTTACTTCTTTCTTACTTCTTTCTTACTTCTTTCTTACTTATTTCTTTCTTCTTTCTTACTTCTTACTTTCTTCTTTCTTACTTCTTTCTTACTTCTTTCTTACTTCTTTCTTTCTTCTTTCTTACTTCTTACTTTCTTCTTTCTTACTTCTTTCTTACTTCTTTCTTACTTCTTTCTAACTTCTTTCTTACTTCTTACTTTCTTCTTTCTTTCTTCTTTCATTCTTACTTCTTTCTTACTTCTTTCTTAATTCTTTCTTTCTTACTTCTTTCTTACTTCTTTCGTACTACTTTCTTACTTCTTTCGTACTTCTTTCTTTCTTCTTTCTTAATTCTTTCTTTCTTCTTTCTTAATTCTTCATTACTTCTTTCGTACTTATTTCTTACTTCTCTCTTTCTTTCTTTCTTCTTTCTTACTTCTTTCTTACTACTTTGTTACTTCTTTCTTACTTCTTTCTTACTTCTTTCTTACTTCTTTCTTACTTCTTTCTTACTTCTTTCTTTCTTCTTTCTTAATTCTTTCTTTCTTCTTTCTTACTTCTTTCTTACTTCTTTCGTACTTCTTTTTTACTTCTCTCTTTCTTCTTTCTTTCTTCTTTCTTACTTCTTTCTTTCATACTTCTTTCTTACTTCTTTCTTTCATACTTCTTTCTTACTTCTTTCTTACTTCTTTCTTACTTATTTCTTACTTCTTTCTTACTTCTTTCTTTCTTCTTTCTTAATTCTTTCTTTCTTCTTTCTTAATTCTTTCTTACTTCTTTCTTTCTTCTTTCTTAATTCTTTCTTTCTTCTTTCTTACTTCTTTCTTACTTCTTTCGTACTTATTTCTTACTTCTCTCTTTCTTTCTTTCTTCTTTCTTACTTCTTTCTTACTACTTTCTTACTTCTTTCTTACTTCTTTCTTACTTCTTTCTTACTTCTTTCTTACTTCTATCTTACTTCTTTCTTAATTCTTTCTTTCTTCTTTCTTACTTCTTTCTTACTTCTTTCTTACTTCTTTCGTACTTCTTTCTTCTTTCTTTCTTCTTTCTTTCCTCTCTATTTCTTCTCTCTTTCTTCTTTCTTTCTTCTTTCTTTCTTCTTTCTTTCATACTTCTTTCTTACTTCTTTCTTACTTCTTTCTTTCTTTCTTCTTGATTTCTTCTTTCATTCTTATTTCTAAATCCTTTCTAACTTCTTTCTAACTTCTTTCTTATTTCTTTCTTACTTCATTCTTTCTTTCTTCTTTCTTACATCTTTCTAACTTCTTTCTAACTTCTTTTTTACTTCTTTCTTACTTCTTTCTTACTTCTTTCTTACTTCTTTCTTTCTTACTTCTTTCTTACTTCTTTCGTACTTCTTTCTTTCTTACCTCTTTCTTACTTCTTTCTTACTTCTTTCTTACTTCTTTCTTACTTCTTTCTTACTTCTTTCTTTCTTCTTTCTTAATTCTTTCTTTCTTCTTTCTTAATTCTTTCTTACTTCTTTCTTTCTTCTTTCTTAATTCTTTCTTTCTTCTTTCTTACTTCTTTCTTACTTCTTTCGTACTTATTTCTTACTTCTCTCTTTCTTTCTTTCTTCTTTCTTACTTCTTTCTTACTACTTTCTTACTTCTTTCTTACTTCTTTCTTACTTCTTTCTTACTTCTTTCTTACTTCTTTCTTACTTCTTTCTTAATTCTTTCTTTCTTCTTTCTTTCTTCTTTCTTACTTCTTTCTTACTTCTTTCTTCTTTTTTCTTCTTTCTTTCCTCTCTATTTCTTCTCTCTTTCTTCTTTCTTTCTTCTTTCTTTCTTCTTTCTTTCATACTTCTTTCTTACTTCTTTCTTACTTCTTTCTTTCTTACTTCTTTCGTACTTCTTTCTTTCTTACCTCTTTCTTACTTCTTTCTTACTTCTTTCTTACTTCTTTCTTAATTCTTTCTTCTTTCTTTCTTACTTCTTTCTTACTTCTTTCTTTCTTCTTTCTTACTTCTTTCTTTTTTCTTTCTTACTTCTTTCTTACTTCTTTCTTACTTCTTTCTTACTTCTTTCTTACTTCTTTCTTACTTCTTTCTTACTTCTTTCTTTCTTCTTTCTTAATTCTTTCTTTCTTCTTTCTTACTTCTTTCTTACTGCTTTCGTACTTCTTTCTTACTTCTCTCTTTCTTCTTTCTTTCTTCTTTCTTACTTCTTTCTTTCTTACTTCTTTCTTACTTCTTTCTTACTTCTTTCTTCTTTCTTTCTTACTTCTTTCTTACTTCTTTCTTACTTCTTTATTACTTCTTTCTTTCTTCTTTCTTACTTCTTTCTTTCTTCTTTCTCACTTCTTTCATTCTTCTTTCTTACTTCTTTCTTACTTCTTTCTGACTTCTTTCTTACTTCTTTCTCACTTCTTTCTTACTTCTTTCTTACTTCATTCTTTCTTTCTTCTTTCTTATATCTTTCTTACTTCTTTCTTACTTCTTTCTTACTTCTTTCTTATTTCTTTATTTCTTCTTTCTTTCTTACTTCTTTCTTACTTCTTTCGTACTTCTTTCTAACTTCTTTTTTCTTCTTTCTTTCTTCTTTCTTTCTTCTTTGTTACTTCTTTCTTACTCCTTTCTTACTTTTTTCTTTCTTACTTCTTTCATACTTCTTTCGTACTTCTTTCTTACTTCTCTCTTACTTCTTTCTTACATCCTTCTTACTTCTTTCTTACTTCTTTCTTACTTCTTTCTTACTTCCTTCTTACTTCTTTGTTACTTCTTTCTTACTTCTTTCTTTCTTTCTTCTTGCTTTCTTCTTTCATTCTTATTTCTAAACTCTTTCTAACTTCTTTGTAACTTCTTTCTTACTTCTTTCTTAATTCTTTCTTACTTCTTTCTTTCTTTCTTTCTTCTTTCTTCTTTCTTTCTTCTTTCTTTCTTACTTCCTTCTTACTTCTTTCTTACTTCTTTCTTTCTTTCTTCTTGCTTTCTCCTTTCTTTCTTATTTCTAAATTCGTTCTAACTTCTTTCTAACTTCTTTCTTATTTCTTTCTTACTTCATTATTTCTTTCTTCTTTCTTACATCTTTCAAACTTCTTTCTAACTTCTTTCTTACTTCTTTCTTACTTCTTCCTTACTTCTTTCGTACTTCTTTCTTTCTTACTTCTTTCTTACTTCTTTCTTACTTCTTTCTTACTTCTTTCTTTCTTCTTTCTTACTTCTTACTTTCTTCTTTCTTACTTCTTTCTTACTTCTTTCTTACTTCTTTCTAACTTCTTTCTTACTTCTTTCTTTCTTCTTTCTTTCTTCTTTCATTCTTACTTCTTTCTTACTTCTTTCTTAATTCTTTCTTTCTTACTTCTTTCTTACTTCTTTCGTACTTCTTTCTTACTTCTTTCGTACTTCTTTCTTTCTTCTTTCTTAATTCTTTCTTTCTTCTTTCTTAATTCTTCCTTACTTCTTTCGTACTTATTTCTTACTTCTCTCTTTCTTTCTTTCTTCTTTCTTACTTCTTTCTTACTACTTTGTTACTTCTTTCTTACTTCTTTCTTACTTCTTTCTTACTTCTCTTCTTACTTCTTTCTTACTTCTTTCTTTCTTCTTTCTTAATTCTTTCTTTCTTCTTTCTTACTTCTTTCTTACTTCTTTCGTACTTCTTTTTTACTTCTCTCTTTCTTCTTTCTTTCTTCTTTCTTACTTCTTTCTTTCATACTTCTTTCTTACTTCTTTCTTTCATACTTCTTTCTTACTTCTTTCTTACTTCTTTCTTACTTCTTTCTTACTTCTTTCTTACTTCTTTCTTTCTTCTTTCTTAATTCTTTCTTTCTTCTTTCTTACTTCTTTCTTACTTCTTTCGTACTTATTTCTTACTTCTCTCTTTCTTTCTTTCTCCTTTCTTACTTCTGTCTTACTACTTTCTTACTTCTTTCTTACTTCTTTCTTACTTCTTTCTTACTTCTTTCTTACTTCTTTCTTACTTCTTTCTTACTTCTTTCTTACTTCTTTCTAACTTCTTTTTTCTTCTTTCTTTCTTCTTTCTTTCTTACTTCTTTCTTTCTTACTTCTTTCTTACTTCTTTCGTACTTCTTTCGTACTTCTTCTTTCTTACTTATTTCTTACTTCATTCTTACTTCTTTCTTACTTCTTTCTTACTTCTTTCTGACTTCTTACTTCTTTCTTCTTTCTTTCTTACTTCTTTCTTACTTCTCTCTTACTTCTTTGTTACTTCTTTCTAACTTCTTTCTTACTTCTTTCTTTCTTCTATCTTTCTTCTTTCATTCTTACTTCTTTCTTACTTCTTTCTTACTTCTTTCTTTCTTACTTCTTTCTTCTTTCGTACTTCATTCTTACTTCTTTCTCTTTTCTTTCTTACTTCTTTCTTACTTCTTTCTTACTTCTTTCTTACTTCTTTCTTACTTCTTTCTTTCTTCTTTCTTAATTCTTTCTTTCTTCTTTCTTACTTCTTTCTTACTTCTTTTGTACTTCTTTCTTACTTCTCTCTTTCTTCTTTCTTTCTTCTTTCTTACTTCTTTCTTACTTCTTTCTTACTTCTTTCTTACTTCTTTCTTACTTCTTTCTTACTTCTTTCTAACTTCTTTTTTCTTTTTTCTTTCTTCTTTCTTTGTTACTTCTCTCTTTCTTACTTCTTTCTTACTTCTTTCGTACTTCTTTCGTACTTCTTTCTTTCTTACTTCTTTCTTTCTTCTTTCTTACTTCTTTCTTACTTCTTTCTTACTTCTTTCTTACTTCTTTCTAACTTCTTTCTTATTTCTTTCTTACTTCTTTCTTTCTTTCTTCTTGCTTTCTTCTTTCATTCTTGCTTCTTTCCTACTTCTTTCTTTCTTACTTCTTTCTTACTTCTTTTTTACTTCTTTCTTACTTCTTTCTTACTTCTTTCTTTCTTCTTTCTTTCTTCTTTCATTCTTACTTCTTTCTTTCTTCTTTCTTACTTCTTTCTTTCTTACTTCTTTCTTAGTTCTTTCTTTCTTCTTTCATTCTTACTTCTTTCTTACTTCTTTCTTACTTCTTTCTTACTTTTTTCTTCTTTCTTTCTTACTTCTTTCTTACTTCTTTCTTACTTCTTTCTTTCTCCTTTCTTACTTCTTTCTTTCTTCTTTCTTACTTCTTTCTTCCTTCTTTCTGACTTCTTCTTACTTCTTTATTTCTTACTTCTTTCTCACTTCTTTCTTATTTCTTTCTTACTTCTTTCTTCATTCCTTCTTACTTCTTTTTTACTTCTTTCTTACTTCTTTCTTCTTTCTTTCTTCTTTCTTTCCTCTCTATTTCTTCTCTCTTTCTTCTTTCTTTCTTCTTTCTTTCTTCTTTCTTTCTTACTTCTTTCTTACTTCTTTCTTACTTCTTTCTTTCTTTCTTCTTGGTTTCTCCTTTCATTCTTATTTCTAAATACTTTCTAACTTCTATCTAACTTCTTTCTTATTTCTTTCTTACTTCTTTCTTTCTTTCTTCTTTCTTACATCTTTCTAACTTCTTTCTAACTTCTTTTTTACTTCTTTCTTACTTCTTTCTTACTTCTTTCTTACTTCTTTCTTTCTTACTTCTTTCTTACTTCTTTCGTACTTCTTTCTTTCTTACCTCTTTCTTACTTCTTTCTTACTTCTTTCTTACTTCTTTCTTACTTCTTTCTTCTTTCTTTCTTACTTCTTTCTTACTTCTTTCTTTCTTCTTTCTTACTTCTTTCTTTTTTCTTTCTTACTTCTTTCTTACTTCTTTCTTACTTCTTTCTTACTTCTTTCTTACTTCTTTCTTACTTCTTTCTTACTTCTTTCGTACTTCTTTCTTCTTTCTTTCTTCTTTCTTTCCTCTCTATTTCTTCTCTCTTTCTTCTTTCTTTCTTCTTTCTTTCTTCTTTCTTTCATACTTCTTTCTTACTTCTTTCTTACTTCTTTCTTTCTTTCTTCTTGATTTCTTCTTTCATTCTTATTTCTAAATCCTTTCTAACTTCTTTCTAACTTCTTTCTTATTTCTTTCTTACTTCATTCTTTCTTTCTTCTTTCTTACATCTTTCTAACTTCTTTCTAACTTCTTTTTTACTTCTTTCTTACTTCTTTCTTACTTCTTTCTTACTTCTTTCTTTCTTACTTCTTTCTTACTTCTTTCGTACTTCTTTCTTTCTTACCTCTTTCTTACTTCTTTCTTACTTCTTTCTTACTTCTTTCTTACTTCTTTCTTACTTCTTTCTTTCTTCTTTCTTAATTCTTTCTTTCTTCTTTCTTAATTCTTTCTTACTTCTTTCTTTCTTCTTTCTTAATTCTTTCTTTCTTCTTTCTTACTTCTTTCTTACTTCTTTCGTACTTATTTCTTACTTCTCTCTTTCTTTCTTTCTTCTTTCTTACTTCTTTCTTACTACTTTCTTACTTCTTTCTTACTTCTTTCTTACTTCTTTCTTACTTCTTTCTTACTTCTTTCTTACTTCTTTCTTAATTCTTTCTTTCTTCTTTCTTTCTTCTTTCTTACTTCTTTCTTACTTCTTTCTTCTTTTTTCTTCTTTCTTTCCTCTCTATTTCTTCTCTCTTTCTTCTTCTTTCTTTCTTCTTTCTTTCTTCTTTCTTTCATACTTCTTTCTTACTTCTTTCTTACTTCTTTCTTTCTTACTTCTTTCGTACTTCTTTCTTTCTTACCTCTTTCTTACTTCTTTCTTACTTCTTTCTTACTTCTTTCTTAATTCTTTCTTCTTTCTTTCTTACTTCTTTCTTACTTCTTTCTTTCTTCTTTCTTACTTCTTTCTTTTTTCTTTCTTACTTCTTTCTTACTTCTTTCTTACTTCTTTCTTACTTCTTTCTTACTTCTTTCTTACTTCTTTCTTACTTCTTTCTTTCTTCTTTCTTAATTCTTTCTTTCTTCTTTCTTACTTCTTTCTTACTGCTTTCGT
>NW_027043495.1:0-87773 GCF_036013475.1 Columba livia
AAGAAAGCCCAAGGAAATTTCAAAGAAAGCCCAAAGAAAGCCCAAGGAAAGGGGAAAGGAAGCCCAAAGAAAGCCCAAAGAAAGGGGAAAGAAAGCCCAAAGAAAGCCAAAGAAAGGGAAAATAAAGGAGAAAGAAAGCCCAAAGAAAGCCCAAAGAAAGGGGAAAGAAAGCCCAAAGAAAGGGGAAAGAAAGCCCAAAGAAAGGGGAAAGAAAGCCAAAGAAAGCCCAAAGGAAGCCCAAGGAAAGCCCAAAGAAAGCCCAAAGAAAAACCCAAAGAAAGGGAAAGAAAGCCAAAGGATATCCCAAAGAAAGCCCAAAGAAAGCCCAAAGACAGCCCAAAGAAATCCCAAGAAAGCCCAAAGAAAGGTGAAAGAAAGGGGAAAGAAAGCCCAAAGAAAGGGGAAAGAAAGCCCAAAGAAAGGGGAAAGAAATCCCAAAGAAAGGGGAAAGAAATCCCAAACAAAGGGGAAGAAAGCCCAAAGAAAGGGAAGAGAAAGCCCAAAGAAATCCCAAAGAAAGCCCAAAGAAAGGGGGAAGAAAGCCCAAAGAAAGGGGAAAGAAAGCCCCAAGAAAGGGAAAGAAAGCCCAAAGAAAGGGGAAAGAAAGCCCAAGGAAAGCCCAAAGAAAGCCCAAAGAAAGCCCAAAGAAAGCCCAAAGAAAGGGGAAAGAAAGGCCAAAGAAAGGGGAAAGAAAGCCCAAAGAAAGCCAAAGAAAGGGGAAAGAAGCCCAAAGAAAGCCCAAATAAAGCCCAAAGAAAGCCCAGAGAAAGCCCATAGAAAGCCCAAAGAAAGCCCAAAGAAAGGCCAAAGAAAGCCCCACGGAAGGGGAAAGAAAGCCCAAAGAAAGGGTAAAGATAGCCCAAAGAAATCCCAAAGAAATTCCAAGAAAGCCCAAAGAAAGCCCAAAGGAAGCCCAAGGAAAGCCCAAAGAAAGCCCAAAGAAAGCCCAAAGAAAGGGGTAAGAAAGCCCAAAGAAAGCCCAAAGAAAGGGGAAAGAAGCCCAAAGAAAGCCCAAATAAAGCCCAAAGAAAGCCCAGAGAAAGCCCATAGAAAGCCCAAAGAAAGCCCAAAGAAAGGCCAAAGAAAGCCCAAAGAAAGGGGAAAGAAAGCCCAAAGAAAGCCACAAGAAAGCCACAAGAAAGGGGAAAGAGCCCAAAGAAAGGGGAAAGAAAGCCCAAAGAAAGCCCAAAGAAAGAGGAAAGAAAGCCAAAGAAAGCCCAAAGAAAGGGGAAAGAAAGCCCAAAGAAAGCCCAAAGAAAGGGGAAAGAAAGCCCAACGAAAGCCCAAAGAAAGGGGAAAGAAAGCCCAAAGAAAGCCCAAAGAAAGGGGAAAGAAAGCCCAAAGAAAGGGGAAAGAAAGCCCAAAGAAAGGGGAAAGAAAGCCCAAAGAAATCCCAAAGAAATCCCAAAGAAAGCCCAAAGAAAGCCCAAAGAAAGCCCAAAGAAAGCCCAAGGAAAGCCCAAAGAAAGCCCAAAGAAAGCCCAAAGAAAGGGGAAAGAAAGTCCAAAGAAAGCCCAAAGAAAGCCAAAAGAAAGCCCAAAGACAGCCCAAAGAAAGCCCAAAGAAAGCCCAAAAAAAGGGGAAAGAAAGCGGAAAGAAAGCCCAAAGAAAGGGGAAAGAAAGCCCAAAGAAAGGGGAAAGAAAGCCCAAAGAAAGCCCAAAGAAAGCCAAAGAAAGGAGAAAGAAAGCCCAAAGAAAGGGGAAAGAAGGCCAAAGAAAGCGGAAAGAAAGCCCAAAGAGAGGGGAAAGAAAGCCCAAAGAAAGGGGAAAGAAAGCCCAAAGAAAGCCCAAAGAAAGCCCAAAGAAAGGGGAAAGAAATGCCAAAGAAAGGGGAAAGAAAGCCCAAAGAAAGCCCAAAGAAAGGGGAAAGAAGCCCAAAGAAAGCCCAAATAAAGCCCAAAGAAAGCCCAGAGAAAGCCCATAGAAAGCCCAAAGAAAGCCACAAGAAAGGGGAAAGAAAGCCCAAAGAAAGGGGAAAGAAAGCCCAAAGAAATCCCAAAGAAAGCCCAAAGAAATCCCAAAGAAAGGGGAAAGAAAGCCCAAAGAAAGGGAAAATAAAGGAGAAAGAAAGCCCAAAGAAAGCCCAAAGAAAGGGGAAAGAAAGCCCAAAGAAAGGGGAAAAAAAGCCCAAAGAAAGGGGAAAGAAAGCCCAAAGAAAGCCCAAAGAAAGCCCTAAGAAATCCCAAAGAAAGCCCAAAGAAAGCCCAAAGAAAGGGGAAAGAAAGGCCAAAGAAAGGGGAAAGAAAGCCCAAAGAAAGCCCAAAGAAAGGGGAAAGAAGCCCAAAGAAAGCCCAAATAAAGCCCAAAGAAAGCCCAGAGAAAGCCCATAGAAAGCCCAAAGAAAGCCCAAAGAAAGGCCAAAGAAAGCCCAAAGAAAGGGGAAAGAAAGCCCAAAGAAAGCCACAAGAAAGCCACAAGAAAGGGGAAAGAAAGCCCAAAGAAAGGGGAAAGAAAGCCCAAAAAAAGCCCAAAGAAAGCCCAAGGAAAGCCCAAAGAAAGCCCAAAGAAAGCCGAAAGAAAGCCCAAACAAAGGGGAAAGAAAGCCCAAAGAAAGCCCAAGGAAAAGGGAAAGAAAGCCCAAAGAAAGCCAAAGAAAGGGGAAAGAAAGCCCAAAGAAAGTGGAAAGAAAGCCCAAAGAAAGGGGAAAGAAAGCCCAAAGAAAGCCCAAAGAAAGAGGAAAGAAAGCCCAAAGAAAGGGGAAAGAAAGCACAAAGAAAGGGGAAAAAAAGCACAAAGAAAGGGGAAAGAAAGCCCAAAGAAAGGGGAAAGAAAGCCCAAAGAAAGCCCAAATAAAGCCCAAAGAAAGCCAGAGAAAGCCCATAGAAAGCCCAAAGAAAGCCCAAAGAAAGGCCAAAGAAAGCCCAAAGAAAGGGGAAAGAAAGCCCAAAGAAAGGGGAATGAAAGCCCAAAGAAAGCCCAAAGAAAGCCACAAGAAAGGGAAAGAAAGCCCAAAGAAAGGGGAAAGAAAGCCCAAAGAAATCCCAAAGAAATCCAAGGAAAGGGGAAAGAAAGCCCAAAAAAAGCCCAAAGAAAGGGAAAGAAAGCCCAAAGAAAGGGAAAATAAAGGAGAAAGAAAGCCCAAAGAAAGCCCAAAGAAAGGGGAAAGAAAGCCCAAAGAAAGGGAAAATAAAGGAGAAAGAAAGCCCAAAGAAAGCCCAAAGAAAGGGGAAAGAAAGCCCAAAGAAAGGGGAAAGAAAGCCCAAAGAAAGGGGAAAGAAAGCCCAAAGAAAGCCCAAAGAAAGGAGAAAGAAGCCCAAAGAAAGGGGAAAGAAAGCCCAAAGAAAGGGGAAAGAAAGCCCAAAGAAAGAGAAAGAAAGCCCAAAGAAAGCCCAAAGAAAGGGGAAAGTAAGCCTTAGAAAGGGCAAAGAAAGCCCAAAGAAAGGGCAAAGAAAGCCCAAAGAAAGGGCAAAGAAAGCCAAAAGAAAGGGGAAAGAAAGCCCAAACAAAGGGGAAAGAAAGCCCAAAGAAACCCCAAAGAAATCCCAAAGAAAGCCCAAAGAAAGCCCAAAGAAAGCCCAAAGGAAGCCAAGGAAAGCCCAAAGAAAGCCCAAAGAAAGCCCAAAGAAAGGGGAAAGAAAGCCCAAAGAAAGCCCAAAGAGAGCCCAAAGAAAGACCAAACACAGCCCAAAGAAAGCCCAAAGAAAGCCCAAAGAAAGGGGAAAGAAAGCCCAAAGAAAGGGGAAAGAAAGCCCAAAGAAAGGGGAAAGAAATCCCAAAGAAAGGGGAAAGAAAGCCAAAGAAAGGGGAAAGAAAGCCCAAAGAAAGGGAAGGAAAGCCGAAAGAAAGGCCAAAGAAAGCCCAAAGAAAGCAGAATGAAAGGGAAAGAAAGCCCAAAGAAAGGGGAAAGAAAGCCCAAAGAAAGGGAAAGAAAGCCCAAAGAAAGGGGAAAGAAAGCCCAAAGAAAGGGGAAAGAAAGCCAAAGAAACCCAAAGAAATCCCAAAGAAATCCCAAAGAAAGCCCAAAGAAAGCCCAAAGAAAGCCAAAGGAAGCCCAAGGAAAGCCCAAAGAAAGGGGAAAGAAAGGGTTAAGAAAGCCCAAAGAAAGGGAAAGAAAGCCCAAAGAAAGCCCAAAGACAGCCCAAAGAAAGCCCAAAGAAAGCCCAAATAAAGGGGAAAGAAAGGGGA
The DNA here is from genome assembly GCF_036013475.1 of Columba livia. Classification (NCBI taxonomy): domain Eukaryota; kingdom Metazoa; phylum Chordata; class Aves; order Columbiformes; family Columbidae; genus Columba; species Columba livia. The sequence goes on from NW_027043495.1 coordinate 4,126, forward strand.
AAGAAAGCCCAAAGAAAGGGGAAAGAAAGCCCAAAGAAAGGGGAAAGAAATCCCAAAGAAAGGGGAAAGAAAGCCTAAAGAAAGGGGAAAGAAAGCCCAAAGAAAGGGGAAGGAAAGCCCAAAGAAATCCGAAAGAAAGCCCAAAGAAAGCCAAAGAAAGGGGAAAGAAAGCCCAAAGAAAGGCCAAAAAAAGCCCAAAGAAAGCCCAAGGAAAGCCCAAAGAAAGCCCAAAGAAAGCCCAAAGAAAGCCCAAACAAAGCCCAAACAAAGGGGAAAGAAAGCCCAAAGAAAGCCCAAGGAAAAGGGAAAGAAAGCCCAAAGAAAGCCCAAAGAAAGGGGAAAGAAAGCCCAAAGAAAGCCCAAAGAAAGGGGAAAGAAAGCCCAAAGAAAGCCCAAAGAAAGGGGAAAGAAAGCCCAAAGAAAGGGGAAAGAAAGCCCAAAGAAGCCCAAAGAAAGAGGAAAGAAAGCCCAAAGAAAGGGGAAAGAAAGCACAAAGAAAGGGGAAAGAAAGCCCAAAGAAAGGGGAAAGAAAGCCCAAAGAAAGGGAAAAGAAAGCCCAAAGAAAGCCCAAACAAAGGGGAAAGAAAGCCCAAAGAAAGGGGAAAGAAAGCCCAAAGAAAGCCCAAATAAAGCCCAAAGAAAGCCCAGAGAAAGCCCATAGAAAGCCCAATGAAAGCCCAAAGAAAGGGGAAAGAAAGCCAAAGAAAGGGGAAAGAAAGCCCAAAGAAAGGGGAAAGAAAGCCCAAAGAAACCCAAAGAAAGCCACAAGAAAGGGGAAAGAAAGCCCAAAGAAAGGGGAAAGAAAGCCCAAGGAAATTTCAAAGAAAGCCCAAAGAAAGCCCAAGGAAAGGGGAAAGGAAGCCCAAAGAAAGCCCAAAGAAAGGGGAAAGAAAGCCCAAAGAAAGCCCAAAGAAAGGGAAAATAAAGGAGAAAGAAAGCCCAAAGAAAGCCCAAAGAAAGGGGAAAGAAAGCCCAAAGAAAGGGGAAAGAAAGCCCAAAGAAAGGGGAAAGAAAGCCCAAAGAAAGCCCAAAGGAAGCCCAAGGAAAGCCCAAAGAAAGCCCAAAGAAAACCCAAAGAAAGGGGAAAGAAAGCCAAAGGATATCCCAAAGAAAGCCCAAAGAAAGCCCAAAGACAGCCCAAAGAAATCCCAAAGAAAGCCCAAAGAAAGGTGAAAGAAAGGGAAAGAAAGCCCAAAGAAAGGGGAAAGAAAGCCCAAAGAAAGGGGAAAGAAATCCCAAAGAAAGGGAAAGAAATCCCAAACAAAGGGGAAGAAAGCCCAAAGAAAGGGGAAGAGAAAGCCCAAAGAAATCCCAAAGAAAGCCCAAAGAAAGGGGGAAGAAAGCCCAAAGAAAGGGGAAAGAAAGCCCCAAGAAAGGGGAAAGAAAGCCCAAAGAAAGGGGAAAGAAAGCCCAAGGAAAGCCCAAAGAAAGCCCAAAGAAAGCCCAAAGAAAGCCCAAAGAAAGGGGAAAGAAAGGCCAAAGAAAGGGAAAGAAAGCCCAAAGAAAGCCCAAAGAAAGGGGAAAGAAGCCCAAAGAAAGCCCAAATAAAGCCCAAAGAAAGCCCAGAGAAAGCCCATAGAAAGCCCAAAGAAAGCCCAAAGAAAGGCCAAAGAAAGCCCCACGGAAGGGGAAAGAAAGCCCAAAGAAAGGGTAAAGATAGCCCAAAGAAATCCCAAAGAAATTCCAAAGAAAGCCCAAAGAAAGCCCAAAGGAAGCCCAAGGAAAGCCCAAAGAAAGCCCAAAGAAAGCCCAAAGAAAGGGGTAAGAAAGCCCAAAGAAAGCCCAAAGAAAGGGGAAAGAAGCCCAAAGAAAGCCCAAATAAAGCCCAAAGAAAGCCCAGAGAAAGCCCATAGAAAGCCCAAAGAAAGCCCAAAGAAAGGCAAAGAAAGCCCAAAGAAAGGGGAAAGAAAGCCCAAAGAAAGCCACAAGAAAGCCACAAGAAAGGGGAAAGAGCCCAAAGAAAGGGGAAAGAAAGCCCAAAGAAAGCCCCAAAGAAAGAGGAAAGAAAGCCCAAAGAAAGCCCAAAGAAAGGGGAAAGAAAGCCCAAAGAAAGCCAAAGAAAGGGGAAAGAAAGCCCAACGAAAGCCCAAAGAAAGGGGAAAGAAAGCCCAAAGAAAGCCCAAAGAAAGGGGAAAGAAAGCCAAAGAAAGGGGAAAGAAAGCCCAAAGAAAGGGGAAAGAAAGCCCAAAGAAATCCCAAAGAAATCCCAAAGAAAGCCCAAAGAAAGCCCAAAGAAAGCCCAAAGAAAGCCCAAGGAAAGCCCAAAGAAAGCCCAAAGAAAGCCAAAGAAAGGGGAAAGAAAGTCCAAAGAAAGCCCAAAGAAAGCCAAAAGAAAGCCCAAAGACAGCCCAAAGAAAGCCCAAAGAAAGCCCAAAAAAAGGGGAAAGAAAGCGGAAAGAAAGCCCAAAGAAAGGGGAAAGAAAGCCCAAAGAAAGGGGAAAGAAAGCCCAAAGAAAGCCCAAAGAAAGCCCAAAGAAAGGAGAAAGAAAGCCCAAAGAAAGGGGAAAGAAAGGCCAAAGAAAGCGGAAAGAAAGCCCAAAGAGAGGGGAAAGAAAGCCCAAAGAAAGGGGAAAGAAAGCCCAAAGAAAGCCCAAAGAAAGCCCAAAGAAAGGGGAAAGAAATGCCAAAGAAAGGGGAAAGAAAGCCCAAAGAAAGCCCAAAGAAAGGGGAAAGAAGCCCAAAGAAAGCCCAAATAAAGCCCAAAGAAAGCCCAGAGAAAGCCCATAGAAAGCCCAAAGAAAGCCACAAGAAAGGGGAAAGAAAGCCCAAAGAAAGGGGAAAGAAAGCCCAAAGAAATCCCAAAGAAAGCCCAAAGAAATCCCAAAGAAAGGGGAAAGAAAGCCCAAAGAAAGGGAAAATAAAGGAGAAAGAAAGCCCAAAGAAAGCCCAAAGAAAGGGGAAAGAAAGCCCAAAGAAAGGGGAAAAAAAGCCCAAAGAAAGGGAAAGAAAGCCCAAAGAAAGCCCAAAGAAAGCCCTAAGAAATCCCAAAGAAAGCCCAAAGAAAGCCCAAAGAAAGGGGAAAGAAAGGCCAAAGAAAGGGGAAAGAAAGCCCAAAGAAAGCCCAAAGAAAGGGGAAAGAAGCCCAAAGAAAGCCCAAATAAAGCCCAAAGAAAGCCCAGAGAAAGCCCATAGAAAGCCCAAAGAAAGCCCAAAGAAAGGCCAAAGAAAGCCCAAAGAAAGGGGAAAGAAAGCCCAAAGAAAGCCACAAGAAAGCCACAAGAAAGGGGAAAGAAAGCCCAAAGAAAGGGGAAAGAAAGCCCAAAAAAAGCCCAAAGAAAGCCCAAAGAAAGCCCAAAGAAAGCCCAAAGAAAGCCGAAAGAAAGCCCAAACAAAGGGGAAAGAAAGCCCAAAGAAAGCCCAAGGAAAAGGGAAAGAAAGCCCAAAGAAAGCCAAAGAAAGGGGAAAGAAAGCCCAAAGAAAGTGGAAAGAAAGCCCAAAGAAAGGGGAAAGAAAGCCCAAAGAAAGCCCAAAGAAAGAGGAAAGAAAGCCCAAAGAAAGGGGAAAGAAAGCACAAAGAAAGGGGAAAAAAAGCACAAAGAAAGGGGAAAGAAAGCCCAAAGAAAGGGGAAAGAAAGCCCAAAGAAAGCCCAAATAAAGCCCAAAGAAAGCCCAGAGAAAGCCCATAGAAAGCCCAAAGAAAGCCCAAAGAAAGGCCAAAGAAAGCCCAAAGAAAGGGGAAAGAAAGCCCAAAGAAAGGGGAATGAAAGCCCAAAGAAAGCCCAAAGAAAGCCACAAGAAAGGGGAAAGAAAGCCCAAAGAAAGGGGAAAGAAAGCCCAAAGAAATCCCAAAGAAATCCCAAGGAAAGGGGAAAGAAAGCCCAAAAAAAGCCCAAAGAAAGGGGAAAGAAAGCCCAAAGAAAGGGAAAATAAAGGAGAAAGAAAGCCCAAAGAAAGCCCAAAGAAAGGGGAAAGAAAGCCCAAAGAAAGGGAAAGAAAGCCCAAAGAAAGGGGAAAGAAAGCCCAAAGAAAGCCCAAAGAAAGCCCAAAGAAAGCCCAAAGAAAGCCCAAAGAAAGGGGAAAGAAAGGCCAAAGAAAGGGGAAAGAAAGCCCAAAGAAAGCCCAAAGAAAGGGGAAAGAAAGCCCAACGAAAGCCCAAAGAAAGGGGAAAGAAAGCCCAAAGAAAGCCCAAAGAAAGGGGAAAGAAAGCCCAAAGAAAGGGGAAAGAAAGCCCAAAGAAAGGGGAAAGAAAGCCCAAAGAAATCCCAAAGAAATCCCAAAGAAAGCCCAAAGAAAGCCCAAAGAAAGCCCAAAGAAAGCCAAGGAAAGCCCAAAGAAAGCCCAAAGAAAGCCCAAAGAAAGGGGAAAGAAAGTCCAAAGAAAGCCCAAAGAAAGCCAAAAGAAAGCCCAAAGACAGCCCAAAGAAAGCCCAAAGAAAGCCCAAAGAAAGGGGAAAGAAAGCGGAAAGAAAGCCCAAAGAAAGGGGAAAGAAAGCCCAAAGAAAGGGGAAAGAAAGCCCAAAGAAAGCCCAAAGAAAGCCCAAAGAAAGGAGAAAGAAAGCCCAAAGAAAGGGGAAAGAAAGGCCAAAGAAAGCGGAAAGAAAGCCCAAAGAGAGGGGAAGAAAGCCCAAAGAAAGGGGAAAGAAAGCCCAAAGAAAGCCCAAAGAAAGCCCAAAGAAAGGGGAAAGAAATGCCAAAGAAAGGGGAAAGAAAGCCCAAAGAAAGCCCAAAGAAAGGGAAAGAAGCCCAAAGAAAGCCCAAATAAAGCCCAAAGAAAGCCCAGAGAAAGCCCATAGAAAGCCCAAAGAAAGCCACAAGAAAGGGGAAAGAAAGCCCAAAGAAAGGGGAAAGAAAGCCCAAAGAAATCCCAAAGAAAGCCCAAAGAAATCCCAAAGAAAGGGGAAAGAAAGCCCAAAGAAAGGGAAAATAAAGGAGAAAGAAAGCCCAAAGAAAGCCCAAAGAAAGGGGAAAGAAAGCCCAAAGAAAGGGGGAAAAAAGCCCAAAGAAAGGGGAAAGAAAGCCCAAAGAAAGCCCAAAGAAAGCCCTAAGAAATCCCAAAGAAAGCCCAAAGAAAGCCCAAAGAAAGGGAAAGAAAGGCCAAAGAAAGGGGAAAGAAAGCCCAAAGAAAGCCCAAAGAAAGGGGAAAGAAGCCCAAAGAAAGCCCAAATAAAGCCCAAAGAAAGCCCAGAGAAAGCCCATAGAAAGCCCAAAGAAAGCCCAAAGAAAGGCCAAAGAAAGCCCAAAGAAAGGGGAAAGAAAGCCCAAAGAAAGCCACAAGAAAGCCACAAGAAAGGGGAAAGAAAGCCCAAAGAAAGGGGAAAGAAAGCCCAAAAAAAGCCCAAAGAAAGCCCAAGGAAAGCCCAAAGAAAGCCCAAAGAAAGCCGAAAGAAAGCCCAAACAAAGGGGAAAGAAAGCCCAAAGAAAGCCCAAGGAAAAGGGAAAGAAAGCCCAAAGAAAGCCCAAAGAAAGGGGAAAGAAAGCCCAAAGAAAGTGGAAAGAAAGCCCAAAGAAAGGGGAAAGAAAGCCCAAAGAAAGCCCAAAGAAAGAGGAAAGAAAGCCCAAAGAAAGGGGAAAGAAAGCACAAAGAAAAGGGGAAAAAAAGCACAAAGAAAGGGGAAAGAAAGCCCAAAGAAAGGGGAAAGAAAGCCCAAAGAAAGCCCAAATAAAGCCCAAAGAAAGCCCAGAGAAAGCCCATAGAAAGCCCAAAGAAAGCCCAAAGAAAGGCCAAAGAAAGCCCAAAGAAAGGGGAAAGAAAGCCCAAAGAAAGGGGAATGAAAGCCCAAAGAAAGCCCAAAGAAAGCCACAAGAAAGGGGAAAGAAAGCCCAAAGAAAGGGGAAAGAAAGCCCAAAGAAATCCCAAAGAAAGCCCAAGGAAAGGGGAAAGAAAGCCCAAAAAAAGCCCAAAGAAAGGGAAAGAAAGCCCAAAGAAAGGGAAAATAAAGGAGAAAGAAAGCCCAAAGAAAGCCCAAAGAAAGGGGAAAGAAAGCCCAAAGAAAGGGGAAAGAAAGCCCAAAGAAAGGGGAAAGAAAGCCCAAAGAAAGCCCAAAGAAAGCCCAAAGAAAGCCCAAAGAAAGCCCAAAGAAAGGGGAAAGAAAGGCCAAAGAAAGGGGAAAGAAAGCCCAAAGAAAGCCCAAAGAAAGGGGAAAGAAGCCCAAAGAAAGCCCAAATAAAGCCCAAAGAAAGCCCAGAGAAAGCCCATAGAAAGCCCAAAGAAAGTCCAAAGAAAGGCCAAAGAAAGCCCAAAGAAAGGGGAAAGAAAGCCCAAAGAAAGCCCAAAGAAAGCCACAAGAAAGGGGAAAGAAAGCCCAAAGAAAGGGGAAAGAAAGCCCAAAGAAATCCCAAAGAAATCCCAAAGAAAGCCCAAAGAAAGCCCAAGGAAAGGGGAAAGAAAGCCCAAAGAAAGGTGAAAGAAAGCCCAAAGAAAGCCCAAAGAAAGCCCAAAGAAAGGGGAAAGAAAGCCCAAAGAAAGGGAAAATAAAGGAGAAAGAAAGCCCAAAGAAAGCCCAAAGAAAGGGGAAAGAAAGCCCAAAGAAAGGGGAAAGAAAGCCCAAAGAAAGCCCAAAGAAAGGGGAAAGAAAGCCCAAAGAAAGGGGAAAGAAAGCCCAAAGAAAAGGGAAAGAAAGCCCAAAGAAATGGGAGAGAAAGCCCAAAGAAAGCCCAAAGAAAGGGGAAAGTAAGCACTAAGAAAGGGGAAAGAAATCCCAAAGAAAGGGCAAAGAAAGCCCAAAGAAATGGCAAAGAAAGCCCAAAGAAAGGGCAAAGAAAGCCCAAAGAAAGGGGAAAGAAAGCCCTAAGAAAGCCCCAAGAAAGGGGAAAGAAAGCCCAAAGAAAGGGGAAAGAAAGCCCAAAGAAATCCCAAAGAAATCCCAAAGAAAGCCCAAAGAAAGCCCAAAGAAAGCCCAAAGGAAGCCCAAGGAAAGCCCAAAGAAAGGGGAAAGAAAGGGTTAAGAAAGCCCAAAGAAAGGGGAAAGAAAGCCCAAAGAAAGCCCAAAGACAGCCCAAAGAAAGCCCAAAGAAAGCCCAAATAAAGGGGAAAGAAAGGGGAAAGAAAGCCCAAAGAAAGGGGAAAGAAAGCCCAAAGAAAGGGGAAAGAAATCCCAAAGAAAGGGGAAAGAAAGCCCAAAGAAAGGGGAAAGAAAGCCCAAAGAAAGGGGAAAGAAAGCCCAAAGAAAGGGGAAAGAAAGCCCAAAGAAAGGGGAAAGAAAGCCCAAAGAAAGCCCAAAGAAAGGGGAAAGAAAGCCCAAAGAAAGCCCAAAGAAAGGGGAAAGAAAGGGGAAGATAGCCCAAAGAAAGCCCAAAGAAAGGGGAAAGAAAGCCCAAAGAAAGTCCAAAGAAAGGGGAAAGAAAGCCCAAAGAAAGCCCAAAGAAAGGGGAAAGAAAGCCCGAAGAAAGCCCAAAGAAAGCCTAAAGAAAGGGGAAAGAAAGCCAAAAGAAAGCCCAAAGAAAGCCCAAAGAAAGCCCAAAGAAAGGGGAAAGAAAGCCCAAAGAAAGCCCAAAGAAAGGGGAAAGAAACCCCAAAGAAAGCCCAAAGAAAGCCCAAAGAAAGCCCAAAGAAAGCCCAAAGAAAGCCCAAAGAAAGCCCAAAGAGAGGGGAAAGAAAGCCCAAAGAAAGGGGAAAGAAAGCCCAAAGAAAGCCGAAAGAAAGCCCAAAGAAAGCCCAAAGAAAGGGGAAAGAAAGCCCAAAGAAAGGGGAAAGAAAGCCCAAAGAAAGGGGAAAGAAAGCCCAAAGAAAGCCCAAAGAAAGAGGAAAGAAAGCCCAAAGAAAGGGGAAAGAAAGCACAAAGAAAGGGGAAAGAAAGCCCAAAGAATGGGGAAAGAAAGCCCAAAGAAAACCCAAATAAAGCCCAAAGAAAGCCCAGAGAAAGCCCATAGAAAGCCCAAAGAAAGCCCAAAGAAAGTCCAAAGAAAGCCCAAAGAAAGGGGAAAGAAAGCCCAAAGAAAGGGGAAAGAAAGCCCAAAGAAAGCCCAAAGAAAGCCCAAAGAAAGCCACAAGAAAGGGGAAAGAAAGCCCAAAGAAAGGGGGAAAGAAAGCCCAAGGAAATCCCAAAGAAAGCCCAAAGAAAGCCCAAGGAAAGGGGAAGAAAGCCCAAAGAAAGCCCAAAGGAAAGGGGAAAGAAAGCCCAAAGAAAGGGGAAAAGAAAGCCCAAAGAAAGGGGAAAGAAAGCCCAGAGAAAGCCCAAAGAAAGGAGAAAGAGCCCAAAGAAAGGGGAAAGAAAGCCCAAAGAAAGGCAAAGAAAGCCCAAAGAAAGGGCAAAGAAAGCCAAAAGAAATGGGAAAGAAAGCCCAAAGAAAGGGGGAAAGAAAGCCAAAGAAATCCCAAAGAAAGCCCAAAGGAAGCCCAAGGAAAGCCCAAAGAAAGCCCAAAGAAAGCCCAAAGAAAGGGGGAAGAAAGCCCAAAGAAAGCCAAAGAAAGCCCAAACACAGCCCAAAGAAAGCCCAAAGAAAGCCCAAAGAAAGGGGAAAGAAAGCCCAAAGAAAGGGGAAAGAAAGCCCAAAGAAAGGGGAAAGAAATCCAAAGAAAGGGGAAAGAAAGCCAAAGAAAGGGGAAAGAAAGCCCAAAGAAAGGGGAAGGAAAGCCGAAAGAAAGGCCAAAGAAAGCCCAAAGAAAGCAGAATGAAAGGGAAAGAAAGCCCAAAGAAAGGGGAAGAAAAGCCCAAAGAAAGGGGAAAGAAAGCCCAAAGAAAGGGGAAAGAAAGCCCAAAGAAAGGGGAAAGAAAGCCCAAAGAAAGGGGAAAGAAAGCCCAAAGAAAGGGGAAAGAAAGGGGAAGACAGCCCAAAGAAAGCCCAAAGAAAGGGGAAAGAAAGCCCAAAGAAAGTCCAAAGAAAGGGGAAAGAAAGGCCAAAGAAAGCCCAAAGAAAGGGGAAAGAAAGCCCAAAGAAAGCCCAACGAAAACCTAAAGAAAGGAGAAAGAAAGCCAAAAGAAAGCCCAAAGAAAGGGGAAAGAAAGCAAAGAAAGCCCAAAGAAAGCCCAAAAAAGCCCAAAGAAAGGGGAAAGAAAGCCCAAAGAAAGCCCAAAGAAAGGGTAAAGAAAGCGCAAAGGAAGTCCAAACAAAGCCCAAAGAAAGCACAAAGAAAGCACAAAGACAGGGGAAAGAAAGCCGAAAGAAAGGGGAAAGAAAGCCCAAAGAAAGCCGAAAGAAAGCCCAAAGAAAGCCCAAAGTAAGCCCAAAGGAAGCTCAAAGAAAGCCCAAAGAAAGCCCAAAGAAAGGGGAAAGAAAGCCCAAAGAAAGCCCAAAGAAAGGAGAAAGAAGCCCAAAGAAAGCCCAAAGAAAGCCCAAAGAAAGCCCAAAGAAAGGAGAAAGAAGCCCAAAGAAAGCCCCAAGAAAGCCCCAAGAAAGGGGAAAGAAAGCCCAAAGAAAGGGGAAAGAAAGCCCAAGGAAATCCCAAAGAAAGCCCAAAGAAAGCCCAAGGAAAAGGGGAAAGAAAGCCCAAAGAAAGCCCAAAGAAAGGGGAAAGAAAGCCCAAAGAAAGGGAAAATAAAGGAGAAAGAAAGCCCAAAGAAAGCCCAAAGAAAGGGGAAAGAAAGCCCAAAGAAAGGGGAAAGAAAGCCCAAAGAAAGCCCAAAGAAAGCCCAAAGAAAGCCCAAAGAAAGGAGAAAGAAGCCCAAAGAAAGGGGAAAGAAAGCCCAAAGAAAGGGGAAAGAAAGCCCAAAGTAAGAGAAAGAAAGCCCAAAGAAAGCCCAAAGACAGGGGAAAGTAAGCCCTAAGAAAGGGCAAAGAAAGCCCAAAGAAAGGGCAAAGAAACCCAAAGAAAGGGCAAAGAAAGCCAAAAGAAAGGGGAAAGAAAGCCCAAAGAAAGGGGAAAGAAAGCCCAAAGAAATCCCAAAGAAATCCCAAAGAAAGCCCAAAGAAAGCCAAAGAAAGCCCAAAGGAAGCCCAAGGAAAGCCCAAAGAAAGCCCAAAGAAAGCCCAAAGAAAGGGGAAAGAAAGCCGAAAGAAAGCCCAAAGAAAGCCCAAAGAAAGACCAAACACAGCCCAAAGAAAGCCCCAAGAAAGCACAAAGAAAGGGGAAAGAAAGCCCAAAGAAAGGGGAAAGAAAGCCCAAAGAAAGGGGAAAGAAATCCCAAAGAAAGGGGAAAGAAAGCCAAAGAAAGGGGAAAGAAAGCCCAAAGAAAGGGGAAGGTAAGCCAAAAAGAAAGGCCAAAGAAAGCCCAAAGAAAGCAGAATGAAAGGGAAAGAAATCCCAAAGAAAGGGGAAAGAAAGCCCAAAGAAAGGGGAAAGAAAGCGCAAAGAAAGGGGAAAGAAAGCCCAAAGAAAGCCGAAAGAAAGCCCAAAGAAAGGGGAAAGAAAGCCCAAAGAAAGGGGAAAGAAAGGGGAAGATAGCCCAAAGAAAGCCCAAAGAAAGGGGAAAGAAAGCCCAAAGAAAGTCCAAAGAAAGGGGAAAGAAAGGCCAAAGAAAGCCCAAAGAAAGGGGAAAGAAAGCCCAAAGAAAGCCCAACGAAAGCCTAAAGAAAGGAGAAAGAAAGCCAAAAGAAAGCCCAAAGAAAGGGGAAAGAAAGCCCAAAGAAAGCCCAAAGAAAGCCCAAAGAAAGGGGAAAGAAAGCCCAAAGAAAGCCCAAAGAAAGGGTAAAGAAAGCCCAAAGAAAGTACAAACAAAGCCCAAAGAAAGCCCAAAGAAAGCCCAAAGAAAGGGGAAAGAAATCCCAAAGAAAGGGGAAAGAAAGCCCAAAGAAAGCTGAAAGAAAGCCCAAAGAAAGCCCAAAGTAAGCCCAAAGGAAGCTCAAAGAAAGCCCAAAGAAAGCCCAAAGAAAGGGGAAAGAAAGCCCAAAGAAAGCCCAAAGAATGCCTAAAGAAAGGGGAAAGAAAGCCCAAAGAAAGCACAAAGAAAGCCCAAAGAAAGCCCAAAGAAAGGGAAAGAAAGCCCAAAGAAAGCCCAAAGAAAGGGGAAAGAAAGCCCAAAGTAAGGGGAAAGAAAGCCACCAGAAAGCCCAAAGAAAGATGAAAGAAAGCCCAAAGAAAGTGGAAAGAGAGCCCAAGGAAAGGGGAAAGAAAGCCCAAAGAAAGGGGAAAGAAAGCCCAAAGAAAGGGGAAAGAAAGCCCAAAGAAAGGGGAAAGAAAGCCAAAGAAAGCCCAAAGAAAGCCCAAAGAAAGGGGAAAGAAAGCCCAAAGAATGCCCAAAGAAAGGAGAAAGAAGCCCAAAGAAAGCCCAAAGAAAGCCCAAAGAAAGCCCCAGAGAAAGCCCATAGAAAGCCCAAAGAAAGCCCAAAGAAAGCCCAAAGAAAGGGGAAGGAAAGCCCAAAGAAAGCCCAAAGAAAGCCCAAAGAAAGCCCAAAGAAAGGGGAAAGAAAGCCCAAAGAAATGGGAAAGAAAGCCCAAAGAAAGCCCAAAGAAAGCCCAAAGAAAGCCCAAAGAAAGCCCAAAGGAAGCCCAAGGAAAGCCCAAAGAAAGCCCAAATAAAACCCAAAGAAAGGGGAAAGAAAGCCAAAGGAAATCCCAAAGAAAGCCCAAAGAAAGCCCAAAGACAGCCCAAAGAAATCCCAAAGAAAGCCCAAAGAAAGGTGAAAGAAAGGGGAAAGAAAGCCCAAAGAAAGGGGAAAGAAAGCCCAAAGAAAGGGGAAAAGAAATCCCAAAGAAAGGGGAAAGAAATCCAAAGAAAGGGGAAAGAAAGCCCAAAGAAAGGGGAAAGAAAGCCCAAAGAAATCCCAAAGAAAGCCCAAAGAAAGGGGGAAGAAAGCCCAAAGAAAGGGGAAAGAAAGCCCAAAGAAAGGGGAAAGAAAGCCCAAAGAAATGGGAAAGAAAGCCCAAAGAAAGCCCAAAGAAAGGGGAAAGAAAGCCCAAAGAAATCCAAAGAAAGCCCAAAGAAAGCCAAGGAAAGGGGAAAGAAAGCCCAAAGAAAGCCCAAAGAAAGGGGAAAGAAAGCCCAAAGAAAGGGAAAATAAAGGAGAAAGAAAGCCCAAAGAAAGCCCAAAGAAAGGGGAAAGAAAGCCCAAAGAAAGGGGAAAGAAAGCCCAAAGAAAGGGGAAAGAAAGCCCAAAGAAAGCCCAAAGAAAGCCCAAAGAAAGCCCAAAGAAAGCCCAAAGAAAGGGGAAAGAAAGGCCAAAGAAAGGGGAAAGAAAGCCCAAAGAAAAGCCCAAAGAAAGGGGAAAGAAGCCCAAAGAAAGCCCAAATAAAGCCCAAAGAAAGCCCAGAGAAAGCCCATAGAAAGCCCAAAGAAAGCCCAAAGAAAGGCCAAAGAAAGCCCCACGAAAGGGGAAAGAAAGCCCAAAGAAAGGGGAAAGAAAGCCCAAAGAAATCCCAAAGAAATTCCAAAGAAAGCCCAAAGAAAGCCCAAAGGAAGCCCAAGGAAAGCCCAAAGAAAGCCCAAAGAAAGCCCAAAGAAAGGGGAAAGAAATCCCAAAGAAAGCCCAAAGAAAGGGGAAAGAAGCCCAAAGAAAGCCCAAATAAAGCCCAAAGAAAGCCCAGAGAAAGCCCATAGAAAGCCCAAAGAAAGCCCAAAGAAATGCCAAAGAAAGCCCAAAGAAAGCCACAAGAAAGCCACAAGAAAGGGGAAAGAAAGCCCAAAGAAAGGGGAAAGAAAGCCCAAAGAAAGTCCAAAGAAAGGGGAAAGAAAGCCCCAAAGAAAGCCCAAAGAAAGGGAAAGAAAGCCCAAAGAAAGCCCAAAGAAAGGGGAAAGAAAGCCCAACGAAAGCCCAAAGAAAGGGGGAAAGAAAGCCCAAAGAAAGCCCAAAGAAAGCGCAAAGTAAGCCCCAAGAAAGGGGAAAGAAAGCCCAAAGAAAGGGGAAAGAAAGCCCAAAGAAATCCCAAAGAAATCCCAAAGAAAGCCCAAAGAAAGCCCAAAGAAAGCCCAAAGGAAGCCCAAGGAAAGCCCAAAGAAAGCCCAAAGAAAGCCCAAAGAAAGGGGAAAGAAAGCGGAAAGAAAGCCCAAAGAAAGGGGAAAGAAAGCCCAAAGAAAGGGGAAAGAAAGCCCAAAGAAAGGGGAAAGAAAAGCCCAAAGAAAGGGGAAAGAAAGCCCAAAGAAAGGGGAAAGAAAGCCCAAAGAAAGCCCAAAGAAAGCCCAAAGAAAGGAGAAAGAAAGCCCAAAGAAAGGGGAAAGAAAGGCCAAAGAAAGCGGAAAGAAAGCCCAAAGAGAGGGGAAAGAAAGCCCAAACAAAGGGGAAAGAAAGCCCAAAGAAAGCCCAAAGAAAGCCCAAAGAAAGCCCAAAGAAAGGGGAAAGAAAGGCCAAAGAAAGGGAAAAGGGAAGAAAGCCCAAAGAAAGCCCAAAGAAAGGGGAAAGAAGCCCAAAGAAAGCCCAAATAAAGCCCAAAGAAAGCCCAGAGAAAGCCCATTGAAAGCCCAAAGAAAGCCACAAGAAAGTGGAAAGAAAGCCCAAAGAAAGGGGAAAGAAAGCCCAAAGAAATCCCAAGAAAGACCAAAGAAAGCCCAAGGAAAGGGGAAAGAAAGCCCAAAGAAAGCCCAAAGAAAGGGGAAAGAAAGCCCAAAGAAAGGGAAAGAAAGCCCAAAGAAAGCCCAAAGAAAGCCCAAAGAAAGCCCAAAGAAAGGCCAAAGAAAGCCCAAAGAAAGGGGAAAGAAAGCCCAAAGAAAGCCACAAGAAAGCCACAAGAAAGGGGAAAGAAAGCCCAAAGAAAGGGGAAAGTAAGCCCCAAAAAAGCCCAAAGAAAGCCCAAGGAAAGCCCAAAGAAAGACCAAAGAAAGCCCAAAGAAAGCCCAAAGAAAGCCCAAACAAAGGGGGAAAGAAAGCCCAAAGAAAGCCCAAGGAAAAGGGAAAGAAAGCCCAAAGAAAGCCCAAAGAAAGGGGAAAGAAAGCCCAAAGAAAGCCCAAAGAAAGGGAAAGAAAGCCCAAAGAAAGCCCAAAGAAAGGGGAAAGAAAGCCCAAAGAAAGGGGAAAGAAAGCCCAAAGAAAGCCCAAAGAAAGAGGAAAGAAAGCCCAAAGAAACGGGAAAGAAAGCACAAAGAAAGGGGAAAGAAAGCCCAAAGAAAGGGGAAAGAAAGCCCAAAGAAAGGGGAAAGAAAGCCCAAAGAAAGCCCAAAGAAAGGGGAAAGAAAGGCCAAAGAAAGGGGAAAGAAAGCCCAAAGAAAGCCCAAATAAAGCCCAAAGAAAGCTCAGAGAAAGCCCATAGAAAGCCCAAAGAAAGCCCAAAGAAAGCCCAAAGAAAGCCCAAAGAAAGGGGAAAGAAAGCCCAAAGAAAGGGGAAAGAAAGCCCAAAGAAAGCCCAAAGAAAGCCACAAGAAAGGGGAAAGAAAGCCCAAAGAAAGGGGGAAAGAAAGCCCAAAGAAATCCCAAAGAAAGCCCAAAGAAAGCCCAAGGAAAGGTGAAAGAAAGCCCAAAGAAAGCCCAAAGAAAGCCCAAAGAAATGCCAAAGCAAGCCCAAAGAAAGCCAAAAGAAAGCCACAAGAAAGGGGAAAGAAAGCCCAAAGAAAGGGGAAAGAAAGCCCAAAGAAAGTCCAAAGAAAGGGTAAAGAAAGCCCAAAGAAAGCCCAAAGAAAGGGGAAAGAAAGCTCAAAGAAAGCCCAAAGAAAGGGGAAAGAAAGCCCAAAGAAAGCCAAAGAAAGGGGAAAGAAAGCCCAAAGAAAGCCCAAAGAAAGGGGAAAGAAAGCCCAACGAAAGCCCAAAGAAAGGGGAAAGAAAGCCCAAAGAAAGCCCAAAGAAAGCCCAAAGAAAGGGGAAAGAAAGCCCAAAGAAAGGGGAAAGAAAGCCCAAAGAAAGCCCAAAGAAAGCCCCAAGAAAGGGGAAAGAAAGCCCAAAGAAATGGGAAAGAAAGCCCAAAGAAAGCCCAAAGAAAGCCCAAAGAAAGCCCAAAGAAAGCCCAAAGGAAGCCCAAGGAAAGCCCAAAGAAAGCCCAAATAAAACCCAAAGAAAGGGGAAAGAAAGCCAAAGGAAATCCCAAAGAAAGCCCAAAGAAAGCCCAAAGACAGCCCAAAGAAATCCCAAAGAAAGCCCAAAGAAAGGTGAAAGAAAGGGGAAAGAAAGCCCAAAGAAAGGGGAAAGAAAGCCCAAAGAAAGGGGAAAGAAATCCCAAAGAAAGGGGAAAGAAATCCCAAAGAAAGGGGAAAGAAAGCCCAAAGAAAGGGGAAAGAAAGCCCAAAGAAATCCCAAAGAAAGCCCAAAGAAAGGGGGAAGAAAGCCCAAAGAAAGGGGAAAGAAAGCCCAAAGAAAGGGGAAAGAAAGCCCAAAGAAATGGGAAAGAAAGCCCAAAGAAAGCCCAAAGAAAGCCCAAAGAAAGGGGAAAGAAAGCCCAAAGAAATCCCAAAGAAAGCCCAAAGAAAGCCCAAGGAAAGGGGAAAGAAAGCCCAAAGAAAGCCCAAAGAAAGGGGAAAGAAAGCCCAAAGAAAGGGAAAATAAAGGAGAAAGAAAGCCCAAAGAAAGCCCAAAGAAAGGGGAAAGAAAGCCCAAAGAAAGGGGAAAGAAAGCCCAAAGAAAGGGGAAAGAAAGCCCAAAGAAAGCCCAAAGAAAGCCCAAAGAAAGCCCAAAGAAAGCCCAAAGAAAGGGGAAAGAAAGGCCAAAGAAAGGGGAAAGAAAGCCCAAAGAAAGCCCAAAGAAAGGGGAAAGAAGCCCAAAGAAAGCCCAAATAAAGCCCAAAGAAAGCCCAGAGAAAGCCCATAGAAAGCCCAAAGAAAGCCCAAAGAAAGGCCAAAGAAAGCCCCACGAAAGGGGAAAGAAAGCCCAAAGAAAGGGGAAAGAAAGCCCAAAGAAATCCCAAAGAAATTCCAAAGAAAGCCCAAAGAAAGCCCAAAGGAAGCCCAAGGAAAGCCCAAAGAAAGCCCAAAGAAAGCCCAAAGAAAGGGGAAAGAAATCCCAAAGAAAGCCCAAAGAAAGGGGAAAGAAGCCCAAAGAAAGCCCAAATAAAGCCCAAAGAAAGCCCAGAGAAAGCCCATAGAAAGCCCAAAGAAAGCCCAAAGAAATGCCAAAGAAAGCCCAAAGAAAGCCACAAGAAAGCCACAAGAAAGGGGAAAGAAAGCCCAAAGAAAGGGGAAAGAAAGCCCAAAGAAAGTCCAAAGAAAGGGGAAAGAAAGCCCAAAGAAAGCCCAAAGAAAGGGGAAAGAAAGCCCAAAGAAAGCCCAAAGAAAGGGGAAAGAAAGCCCAACGAAAGCCCAAAGAAAGGGGAAAGAAAGCCCAAAGAAAGCCCAAAGAAAGCGCAAAGTAAGCCCCAAGAAAGGGGAAAGAAAGCCCAAAGAAAGGGGAAAGAAAGCCCAAAGAAATCCCAAAGAAATCCCAAAGAAAGCCCAAAGAAAGCCCAAAGAAAGCCCAAAGGAAGCCCAAGGAAAGCCCAAAGAAAGCCCAAAGAAAGCCCAAAGAAAGGGGAAAGAAAGCGGAAAGAAAGCCCAAAGAAAGGGGAAAGAAAGCCCAAAGAAAGGGGAAAGAAAGCCCAAAGAAAGGGGAAAGAAAGCCCAAAGAAAGGGGAAAGAAAGCCCAAAGAAAGGGGAAAGAAAGCCCAAAGAAAGCCCAAAGAAAGCCCAAAGAAAGGAGAAAGAAAGCCCAAAGAAAGGGGAAAGAAAGGCCAAAGAAAGCGGAAAGAAAGCCCAAAGAGAGGGGAAAGAAAGCCCAAACAAAGGGGAAAGAAAGCCCAAAGAAAGCCCAAAGAAAGCCCAAAGAAAGGGGAAAGAAAGGCCAAAGAAAGGGGAAAGAAAGCCCAAAGAAAGCCCAAAGAAAGGGGAAAGAAGCCCAAAGAAAGCCCAAAGAAAGCCCAGAGAAAGCCCATTGAAAGCCCAAAGAAAGCCACAAGAAAGTGGAAAGAAAGCCCAAAGAAAGGGGAAAGAAAGCCCAAAGAAATCCCAAAGAAAGACCAAAGAAAGCCCAAGGAAAGGGGAAAGAAAGCCCAAAGAAAGCCCAAAGAAAGGGGAAAGAAAGCCCAAATAAAGGGAAAATAAAGGAGAAAGAAAGCCCAAAGAAAGTCCAAAGAAAGGGGAAAGAAAGCCCAAAGAAAGGGGAAAGAAAGCCCAAAGAAAGGGGAAAGAAAGCCCAAAGAAAGCCCAAAGAAAGCCCAAAGAAAGGCCAAAGAAAGCCCAAAGAAAGGGGAAAGAAAGCCCAAAGAAAGCCACAAGAAAGCCACAAGAAAGGGGAAAGAAAGCCCAAAGAAAGGGGAAAGTAAGCCCCAAAAAAGCCCAAAGAAAGCCCAAGGAAAGCCCAAAGAAAGACCAAAGAAAGCCCAAAGAAAGCCCAAAGAAAGCCCAAACAAAGGGGAAAGAAAGCCCAAAGAAAGCCCAAGGAAAAGGGAAAGAAAGCCCAAAGAAAGCCCAAAGAAAGGGGAAAGAAAGCCCAAAGAAAGCCCAAAGAAAGGGGAAAGAAAGCCCAAAGAAAGCCCAAAGAAAGGGGAAAGAAAGCCCAAAGAAAGGGGAAAGAAAGCCCAAAGAAAGCCCAAAGAAAGAGGAAAGAAAGCCCAAAGAAACGGGAAAGAAAGCACAAAGAAAGGGGAAAGAAAGCCCAAAGAAAGGGGAAAGAAAGCCCAAAGAAAGGGGAAAGAAAGCCCAAAGAAAGCCCAAAGAAAGGGGAAAGAAAGGCCAAAGAAAGGGGAAAGAAAGCCCAAAGAAAGCCCAAATAAAGCCCAAAGAAAGCCCAGAGAAAGCCCATAGAAAGCCCGAAGAAAGCCCAAAGAAAGGCCAAAGAAAGCCCAAAGAAAGGGGAAAGAAAGCCCAAAGAAAGGGGAAAGAAAGCCCAAAGAAAGCCCAAAGAAAGCCACAAGAAAGGGGAAAGAAAGCCCAAAGAAAGGGGAAAGAAAGCCCAAAGAAATCCCAAAGAAAGCCCAAAGAAAGCCCAAGGAAAGGTGAAAGAAAGCCCAAAGAAAGCCCAAAGAAAGCCCAAAGAAATGCCAAAGCAAGCCCAAAGAAAGCCAAAAGAAAGCCACAAGAAAGGGGAAAGAAAGCCCAAAGAAAGGGGAAAGAAAGCCCAAAGAAAGTCCAAAGAAAGGGGAAAGAAAGCCCAAAGAAAGCCCAAAGAAAGGGGAAAGAAAGCTCAAAGAAAGCCCAAAGAAAGGGGAAAGAAAGCCCAAAGAAAGCCCAAAGAAAGGGGAAAGAAAGCCCAAAGAAAGCCCAAAGAAAGGGGAAAGAAAGCCCAACGAAAGCCCAAAGAAAGGGGAAAGAAAGCCCAAAGAAAGCCCAAAGAAAGCCCAAAGAAAGCCCCAAGAAAGGGGAAAGAAAGCCCAAAGAAAGGGGAAAGAAAGCCCAAAGAAATCCCAAAGAAATCCCAAAGAAAGCCCAAAGAAAGCCCAAAGAAACCCAAAGGAAGCCCAAGGAAAGCCCAAAGAAAGCCCAAAGAAAGCCCAAAGAAAGGGGAAAGAAAGCGGAAAGAAAGCCCAAAGAAAGGGGAAAGAAAGCCCAAAGAAAGGGGAAAGAAAGCCCAAAGAAAGGGGAAAGAAAGCCCAAAGAAAGGGGAAAGAAAGCCCAAAGAAAGGGGAAAGAAAGCCCAAAGAAAGCCCAAAGAAAGCCCAAAGAAAGGAGAAAGAAAGCCCAAAGAAAGGGGAAAGAAAGGCCAAAGAAAGCGGAAAGAAAGCCCAAAGAGAGGGGAAAGAAAGCCCAAAGAAAGGGGAAAGAAAGCCCAAAGAAAGCCCAAAGAAAGCCCAAAGAAAGGGGAAAGAAAGGCCAAAGAAAGGGGAAAGAAAGCCCAAAGAAAGCCCAAAGAAAGGGGAAAGAAGCCCAAAGAAAGCCCAAATAAAGCCCAAAGAAAGCCCAGAGAAAGCCCATAGAAAGCCCAAAGAAAGCCACAAGAAAGTGGAAAGAAAGCCCAAAGAAAGGGGAAAGAAAGCCCAAAGAAATCCCAAAGAAAGCCAAAAGAAAGCCCAAGGAAAGGGGAAAGAAAGCCCAAAGAAAGCCCAAAGAAAGGGGAAAGAAAGCCCAAAGAAAGGGAAAATAAAGGAGAAAGAAAGCCCAAAGAAAGTCCAAAGAAAGGGGAAAGAAAGCCCAAAGAAGGGGGAAAGAAAGCCCAAAGAAAGGGGAAAGAAAGCCCAAAGAAAGCCCAAAGAAAGCCCAAATAAAGCCCAAAGAAAGCCCAAAGAAAGGCCAAAGAAAGCCCAAAGAAAGGGGAAAGAAAGCCCAAAGAAAGCCACAAGAAAGCCACAAGAAAGGGGAAAGAAAGCCCAAAGAAAGGGGAAAGAAAGCCCCAAAAAAGCCCAAAGAAAGCCCAAGGAAAGCCCAAAGAAAGACCAAAGAAAGCCCAAAGAAAGCCCAAAGAAAGCCCAAACAAAGGGGAAAGAAAGCCCCAAGAAAGCCCAAGGAAAAGGGAGAGAAAGCCCAAAGAAAGCCCAAAGAAAGGGGAAAGAAAGCCCAAAGAAAGCCCAAAGAAAGGGGAAAGAAAGCCCAAAGAAAGCCCAAAGAAAGGGGAAAGAAAGCCCAAAGAAAGGGGAAAGAAAGCCCAAAGAAAGCCCAAAGAAAGAGGAAAGAAAGCCCAAAGAAAGGGGAAAGAAAGCACAAAGAAAGGGGAAAGAAAGCCCAAAGAAAGGGGAAAGAAAGCCCAAAGAAAGGGGAAAGAAAGCCCAAAGAAAGCCCAAAGAAAGGGGAAAGAAAGGCCAAAGAAAGGGGAAAGAAAGCCCAAAGAAAGCCCAAATAAAGCCCAAAGAAAGCCCAGAGAAAGCCCATAGAAAGCCCAAAGAAAGCCCAAAGAAAGGCCAAAGAAAGCCCAAAGAAAGGGGAAAGAAAGCCCAAAGAAAGGGGAAAGAAAGCCCAAAGAAAGCCCAAAGAAAGCCACAAGAAAGGGGAAAGAAAGCCCAAAGAAATCCCAAAGAAAGCCCAAAGAAATCCCAAAGAAAGCCCAAAGAAAGCCCAAGGAAAGGTGAAAGAAAGCCCAAAGAAAGCCCAAAGAAAGGGGAAAGAAAGCCCAAAGAAAGGGAAAATAAAGGAGAAAGAAAGCCCAAAGAAAGCCCAAAGAAAGGGGAAAGAAAGCCCAAAGAAAGGGGAAAGAAAGCCCAAAGAAAGGGGAAAGAAAGCCCAAAGAAAGCCCAAAGAAAGCCCAAAGAAAGCCCAAAGAAAGCCCAAAGAAAGCCCAAAGAAAGGCCAAAGAAAGGGGAAAGAAAGCCCAAAGAAAGCCCAAAGAAAGGGGAAAGAAAGCCCAAAGAAAGCCCAAATAAAGCCCAAAGAAAGCCCAGAGAAAGCCCATAGAAAGCCCAAAGAAAGCCACAAGAAAGTGGAAAGAAAGCCCAAAGAAAGGGGAAAGAAAGCCCAAAGAAATCCCAAAGAAAGCGCAAAGAAAGCCCAAGGAAAGGGGAAAGAAAGCCCAAAGAAAGCCCAAAGAAAGGGGCAAGAAAGCCCAAAGAAAGGGAAAATAAAGGAGAAAGAAAGCCCAAAGAAAGTCCAAAGAAAGGGGAAAGAAAGCCCAAAGAAAGGGGAAAGAAAGCCCAAAGAAAGGGGAAAGAAAGCCCAAAGAAAGCCCAAAGAAAGCCCAAAGAAAGCCCAAAGAAAGGCCAAAGAAAGCCCAAAGAAAGGGGAAAGAAAGCCCAAAGAAAGCCACAAGAAAGCCACAAGAAAGGGGAAAGAAAGCCCAAAGAAAGGGGAAAGAAAGCCCCAAAAAAGCCCAAAGAAAGCCCAAGGAAAGCCCAAAGAAAGACCAAAGAAAGCCCAAAGAAAGCCCAAAGAAAGCCCAAACAAAGGGGAAAGAAAGCCCAAAGAAAGCCCAAGGAAAAGGGAAAGAAAGCCCAAAGAAAGCCCAAAGAAAGGGGAAAGAAAGCCCAAAGAAAGCCCAAAGAAAGGGGAAAGAAAGCCCAAAGAAAGCCCAAAGAAAGGGGAAAGAAAGCCCAAAGAAAGGTGAAAGAAAGCCCAAAGAAAGCCCAAAGAAAGAGGAAAGAAAGCCCAAAGAAAGGGGAAAGAAAGCCCAAAGAAAGGGGAAAGAAAGCCCAAAGAAAGGGGAAAGAAAGCCCAAAGAAAGGGGAAAGAAAGCCCAAAGAAAGCCCAAAGAAAGGGGAAAGAAAGGCCAAAGAAAGGGGAAAGAAAGCCCAAAGAAAGCCCAAATAAAGCCCAAAGAAAGCCCAGAGAAAGCCCATAGAAAGCCCAAAGAAAGCCCAAAGAAAGGCCAAAGAAAGCCCAAAGATAGGGGAAAGAAAGCCCAAAGAAAGGGGAAAGAAAGCCCAAAGAAAGCCACAAGAAAGGGGAAAGAAAGCCCATAGAAAGGGTAAAGAAAGCCCAAAGAAATCCCAAAGAAAGCCCAAAGAAAGCCCAAGGAAAGGTGAAAGAAATTCCAAAGAAAGCCCAAAGAAAGCCCAAAGAAATGCCAAAGAAAGCCCAAAGAAAGCCACAAGAAAGCCACAAGAAAGGGGAAAGAAAGCCCAAAGAAAGGGGAAAGAAAGCCCAAAGAAAGTCCAAAGAAAGGGGAAAGAAAGCCCAAAGAAAGCCCAAAGAAAGGGGAAAGAAAGCCCAAAGAAAGCCCAAAGAAAGGGGAAAGAAAGCCCAAAGAAAGCCCAAAGAAAGGGGAAAGAAAGCCCAAAGAAAGCCCAAAGAAAGGGGAAAGAAAGCCCAACGAAAGCCCAAAGAAAGGGGAAAGAAAGCCCAAAGAAAGCCCAAAGAAAGCGCAAAGAAAGCCCCAAGAAAGGGGAAAGAAAGCCCAAAGAAAGGGGAAAGAAAGCCCAAAGAAATCCCAAAGAAATCCCAAAGAAAGCCCAAAGAAAGCCCAAAGAAAGCCCAAAGGAAGCCCAAGGAAAGCCCAAAGAAAGCCCAAAGAAAGCCCAAAGAAAGGGGAAAGAAAGCCCAAAGAAAGGGGAAAGAAAGGCCAAAGAAAGCGGAAAGAAAGCCCAAAGAGAGGGGAAAGAAAGCCCAAAGAAAGGGGAAAGAAAGCCCAAAGAAAGCCCAAAGAAAGGGGAAAGAAAGCCCAAAGAAAGGGGAAAGAAAGCCCAAAGAAAGGGGAAAGAAAGCCCAGAGAAAGCCCAAAGAAAGGAGAAAGAAGCCCAAAGAAAGGGGAAAGAAAGCCCAAAGAAAGGGCAAAGAAAGCCCAAAGAAAGGGCAAAGAAAGCCAAAAGAAATGGGAAAGAAAGCCCAAAGAAAGGGGAAAGAAAGCCCAAAGAAATCCCAAAGAAAGCCCAAAGGAAGCCCAAGGAAAGCCCAAAGAAAGCCCAAAGAAAGCCCAAAGAAAGGGGGAAGAAAGCCCAAAGAAAGCCCAAAGAAAGCCCAAACACAGCCCAAAGAAAGCCCAAAGAAAGCCCAAAGAAAGGGGAAAGAAAGCCCAAAGAAAGGGGAAAGAAAGCCCAAAGAAAGGGGAAAGAAATCCCAAAGAAAGGGGAAAGAAAGCCAAAGAAAGGGGAAAGAAAGCCCAAAGAAAGGGGAAGGAAAGCCGAAAGAAAGGCCAAAGAAAGCCCAAAGAAAGCAGAATGAAAGGGAAAGAAAGCCCAAAGAAAGGGGAAAGAAAGCCCAAAGAAAGGGGAAAGAAAGCCCAAAGAAAGGGGAAAGAAAGCCCAAAGAAAGGGGAAAGAAAGCCCAAAGAAAGGGGAAAGAAAGCCCAAAGAAAGGGGAAAGAAAGGGGAAGACAGCCCAAAGAAAGCCCAAAGAAAGGGGAAAGAAAGCCCAAAGAAAGTCCAAAGAAAGGGGAAAGAAAGGCCAAAGAAAGCCCAAAGAAAGGGGAAAGAAAGCCCAAAGAAAGCCCAACGAAAACCTAAAGAAAGGAGAAAGAAAGCCAAAAGAAAGCCCAAAGAAAGGGGAAAGAAAGCCAAAGAAAGCCCAAAGAAAGCCCAAAAAAGCCCAAAGAAAGGGGAAAGAAAGCCCAAAGAAAGCCCAAAGAAAGGGTAAAGAAAGCGCAAAGGAAGTCCAAACAAAGCCCAAAGAAAGCACAAAGAAAGCACAAAGACAGGGGAAAGAAAGCCGAAAGAAAGGGGAAAGAAAGCCCAAAGAAAGCCGAAAGAAAGCCCAAAGAAAGCCCAAAGTAAGCCCAAAGGAAGCTCAAAGAAAGCCCAAAGAAAGCCCAAAGAAAGGGGAAAGAAAGCCCAAAGAAAGCCCAAAGAAAGGAGAAAGAAGCCCAAAGAAAGCCCAAAGAAAGCCCAAAGAAAGCCCAAAGAAAGGAGAAAGAAGCCCAAAGAAAGCCCAAAGAAAGCCCCAAGAAAGGGGAAAGAAAGCCCAAAGAAAGGGGAAAGAAAGCCCAAGGAAATCCCAAAGAAAGCCCAAAGAAAGCCCAAGGAAAGGGGAAAGAAAGCCCAAAGAAAGCCCAAAGAAAGGGGAAAGAAAGCCCAAAGAAAGGGAAAATAAAGGAGAAAGAAAGCCCAAAGAAAGCCCAAAGAAAGGGGAAAGAAAGCCCAAAGAAAGGGGAAAGAAAGCCCAAAGAAAGCCCAAAGAAAGCCCAAAGAAAGCCCAAAGAAAGCCCAAAGAAAGGAGAAAGAAGCCCAAAGAAAGGGGAAAGAAAGCGCAAAGAAAGGGGAAAGAAAGCCCAAAGTAAGAGAAAGAAAGCCCAAAGAAAGCCCAAAGACAGGGGAAAGTAAGCCCTAAGAAAGGGCAAAGAAAGCCCAAAGAAAGGGCAAAGAAACCCAAAGAAAGGGCAAAGAAAGCCAAAAGAAAGGGGAAAGAAAGCCCAAAGAAAGGGGAAAGAAAGCCCAAAGAAATCCCAAAGAAATCCCAAAGAAAGCCCAAAGAAAGCCCAAAGAAAGCCCAAAGGAAGCCCAAGGAAAGCCCAAAGAAAGCCCAAAGAAAGCCCAAAGAAAGGGGAAAGAAAGCCGAAAGAAAGCCCAAAGAAAGCCCAAAGAAAGACCAAACACAGCCCAAAGAAAGCCCCAAGAAAGCACAAAGAAAGGGGAAAGAAAGCCCAAAGAAAGGGGAAAGAAAGCCCAAAGAAAGGGGAAAGAAATCCCAAAGAAAGGGGAAAGAAAACCAAAGAAAGGGGAAAGAAAGCCCAAAGAAAGGGGAAGGAAAGCCAAAAGAAAGGCCAAAGAAAGCCCAAAGAAAGCAGAATGAAAGCCCAAAGAAAGCCCAAAGAAAGGGGAAAGAAAGCGCAAAGAAAGGGGAAAGAAAGCCCAAAGAAAGCCCAAAGAAAGCCCAAAGAAAGGGGAAAGAAAGCCCAAAGAAAGGGGAAAGAAAGGGGAAGATAGCCCAAAGAAAGCCCAAAGAAAGGGGAAAGAAAGCCCAAAGAAAGTCCAAAGAAAGGGGAACGAAAGGCCAAAGAAAGCCCAAAGAAAGGGGAAAGAAAGCCCAAAGAAAGCCCAACGAAAGCCTAAAGAAAGGAGAAAGAAAGCCAAAAGAAAGCCCAAAGAAAGGGGAAAGAAAGCCCAAAGAAAGCCCAAAGAAAGCCCAAAGAAAGGGGAAAGAAAGCCCAAAGAAAGCCCAAAGAAAGGGTAAAGAAAGCCCAAAGAAAGTACAAACAAAGCCCAAAGAAAGCCCAAAGAAAGCCCAAAGAAAGGGGAAAGAAATCCCAAAGAAAGGGGAAAGAAAGCCCAAAGAAAGCTGAAAGAAAGCCCAAAGAAAGCCCAAAGTAAGCCCAAAGGAAGCTCAAAGAAAGCCCAAAGAAAGCCCAAAGAAAGGGGAAAGAAAGCCCAAAGAAAGCCCAAAGAATGCCTAAAGAAAGGGGAAAGAAAGCCCAAAGAAAGCACAAAGAAAGCCCAAAGAAAGCCCAAAGAAAGGGGAAAGAAAGCCCAAAGAAAGCCCAAAGAAAGGGGAAAGAAAGCCCAAAGTAAGGGGAAAGAAAGCCACCAGAAAGCCCAAAGAAAGATGAAAGAAAGCCCAAAGAAAGTGGAAAGAAAGCCCAAGGAAAGGGGAAAGAAAGCCCAAAGAAAGGGGAAAGAAAGCCCAAAGAAAGGGGAAAGAAAGCCCAAAGAAAGGGGAAAGAAAGCCCAAAGAAAGCCCAAAGAAAGCCCAAAGAAAGGGGAAAGAAAGCCCAAAGAATGCCCAAAGAAAGGAGAAAGAAGCCCAAAGAAAGCCCAAAGAAAGCCCAAAGAAAGCCCAGAGAAAGCCCATAGAAAGCCCAAAGAAAGCCAAGAGAAAGCCCAAAGAAAGCCCAAAGAAAGGGGAAGGAAAGCCCAAAGAAAGCCCAAAGAAAGCCCAAAGAAAGCCCAAAGAAAGGGGAAAGAAAGCCCAAAGAAAGGGGAAAGAAAGCCCAAAGAAAGCCCAAAGAAAGCCCCAAGAAAGGGGAAAGAAAGCCCAAAGAAAGGGGAAAGAAAGCCCAAAGAAAGCCCAAAGAAAGCCCAAAGAAAGCCCAAAGAAAGCCCAAAGGAAGCCCAAGGAAAGCCCAAAGAAAGCCCAAATAAAACCCAAAGAAAGGGGAAAGAAAGCCAAAGGAAATCCCAAAGAAAGCCCAAAGAAAGCCCAAAGACAGCCCAAAGAAATCCCAAAGAAAGCCCAAAGAAAGGTGAAAGAAAGGGGAAAGAAAGCCCAAAGAAAGGGGAAAGAAAGCCCAAAGAAAGGGGAAAGAAATCCCAAAGAAAGGGGAAAGAAATCCCAAAGAAAGGGGAAAGAAAGCCCAAAGAAATGGGAAAGAAAGCCCAAAGAAATCCCAAAGAAAGCCCAAAGAAAGGGGGAAGAAAGCCCAAAGAAAGGGGAAAGAAAGCCCAAAGAAAGGGGAAAGAAAGCCCAAAGAAATGGGAAAGAAAGCCCAAAGAAAGCCCAAAGAAAGCCCAATGAAAGGGGAAAGAAAGCCCAAAGAAATCCCAAAGAAAGCCCAAAGAAAGCCCAAGGAAAGGGGAAAGAAAGCCCAAAGAAAGCCCAAAGAAAGGGGAAAGAAAGCCCAAAGAAAGGGAAAATAAAGGAGAAAGAAAGCCCAAAGAAAGCCCAAAGAAAGGGGAAAGAAAGCCCAAAGAAAGGGGAAAGAAAGCCCAAAGAAAGGGGAAAGAAAGCCCAAAGAAAGCCCAAAGAAAGCCCAAAGAAAGCCCAAAGAAAGCCCAAAGAAAGGGGAAAGAAAGGCCAAAGAAAGGGGAAAGAAAGCCCAAAGAAAGCCCAAAGAAAGGGGAAAGAAGCCCAAAGAAAGCCCAAATAAAGCCCAAAGAAAGCCCAGAGAAAGCCCATAGAAAGCCCAAAGAAAGCCCAAAGAAAGGCCAAAGAAAGCCCCACGAAAGGGGAAAGAAAGCCCAAAGAAAGGGGAAAGAAAGCCCAAAGAAATCCCAAAGAAATTCCAAAGAAAGCCCAAAGAAAGCCCAAAGGAAGCCCAAGGAAAGCCCAAAGAAAGCCCAAAGAAAGCCCAAAGAAAGGGGAAAGAAATCCCAAAGAAAGCCCAAAGAAAGGGGAAAGAAGCCCAAAGAAAGCCCAAATAAAGCCCAAAGAAAGCCCAGAGAAAGCCCATAGAAAGCCCAAAGAAAGCCCAAAGAAATGCCAAAGAAAGCCCAAAGAAAGCCACAAGAAAGCCACAAGAAAGGGGAAAGAAAGCCCAAAGAAAGGGGAAAGAAAGCCCAAAGAAAGTCCAAAGAAAGGGGAAAGAAAGCCCAAAGAAAGCCCAAAGAAAGGGGAAAGAAAGCCCAAAGAAAGCCCAAAGAAAGGGGAAAGAAAGCCCAACGAAAGCCCAAAGAAAGGGGAAAGAAAGCCCAAAGAAAGGGGAAAGAAAGCCCAAAGAAAGCCCAAAGAAAGAGGAAAGAAAGCCCAAAGAAACGGGAAAGAAAGCACAAAGAAAGGGGAAAGAAAGCCCAAAGAAAGGGGAAAGAAAGCCCAAAGAAAGGGGAAAGAAAGCCCAAAGAAAGCCCAAAGAAAGGGGAAAGAAAGACCAAAGAAAGGGGAAAGAAAGCCCAAAGAAAGCCCAAATAAAGCCCAAAGAAAGCCCAGAGAAAGCCCATAGAAAGCCCAAAGAAAGCCCAAAGAAAGGCCAAAGAAAGCCCAAAGAAAGGGGAAAGAAAGCCCAAAGAAAGGGGAAAGAAAGCCCAAAGAAAGCCCAAAGAAAGCCACAAGAAAGGGGAAAGAAAGCCCAAAGAAAGGGGAAAGAAAGCCCAAAGAAATCCCAAAGAAAGCCCAAAGAAAGCCCAAGGAAAGGTGAAAGAAAGCCCAAAGAAAGCCCAAAGAAAGCCCAAAGAAATGCCAAAGCAAGCCCAAAGAAAGCCAAAAGAAAGCCACAAGAAAGGGGAAAGAAAGCCCAAAGAAAGGGGAAAGAAAGCCCAAAGAAAGTCCAAAGAAAGGGGAAAGAAAGCCCAAAGAAAGCCCAAAGAAAGGGGAAAGAAAGCTCAAAGAAAGCCCAAAGAAAGGGGAAAGAAAGCCCAAAGAAAGCCCAAAGAAAGGGGAAAGAAAGCCCAAAGAAAGCCCAAAGAAAGGGGAAAGAAAGCCCAACGAAAGCCCAAAGAAAGGGGAAAGAAAGCCCAAAGAAAGCCCAAAGAAAGCCCAAAGAAAGCCCCAAGAAAGGGGAAAGAAAGCCCAAAGAAAGGGGAAAGAAAGCCCAAAGAAATCCCAAAGAAATCCCAAAGAAAGCCCAAAGAAAGCCCAAAGAAAGCCCAAAGGAAGCCCAAGGAAAGCCCAAAGAAAGCCCAAAGAAAGCCCAAAGAAAGGGGAAAGAAAGCGGAAAGAAAGCCCAAAGAAAGGGGAAAGAAAGCCCAAAGAAAGGGGAAAGAAAGCCCAAAGAAAGGGGAAAGAAAGCCCAGAGAAAGGGGAAAGAAAGCCCAAAGAAAGGGGAAAGAAAGCCCAAAGAAAGCCCAAAGAAAGCCCAAAGAAAGGAGAAAGAAAGCCCAAAGAAAGGGGAAAGAAAGGCCAAAGAAAGCGGAAAGAAAGCCCAAAGAGAGGGGAAAGAAAGCCCAAAGAAAGGGGAAAGAAAGCCCAAAGAAAGCCCAAAGAAAGCCCAAAGAAAGGGGAAAGAAAGGCCAAAGAAAGGGGAAAGAAAGCCCAAAGAAAGCCCAAAGAAAGGGGAAAGAAGCCCAAAGAAAGCCCAAATAAAGCCCAAAGAAAGCCCAGAGAAAGCCCATAGAAAGCCCAAAGAAAGCCACAAGAAAGTGGAAAGAAAGCCCAAAGAAAGGGGAAAGAAAGCCCAAAGAAATCCCAAAGAAAGCCCAAAGAAAGCCCAAGGAAAGGGAAAAGAAAGCCCAAAGAAAGCCCAAAGAAAGGGGAAAGAAAGCCCAAAGAAAGGGAAAATAAAGGAGAAAGAAAGCCCAAAGAAAGTCCAAAGAAAGGGGAAAGAAAGCCCAAAGAAGGGGGAAAGAAAGCCCAAAGAAAGGGGAAAGAAAGCCCAAAGAAAGCCCAAAGAAAGCCCAAATAAAGCCCAAAGAAAGCCCAAAGAAAGGCCAAAGAAAGCCCAAAGAAAGGGGAAAGAAAGCCCAAAGAAAGCCACAAGAAAGCCACAAGAAAGGGGAAAGAAAGCCCAAAGAAAGGGGAAAGAAAGCCCCAAAAAAGCCCAAAGAAAGCCCAAGGAAAGCCCAAAGAAAGACCAAAGAAAGCCCAAAGAAAGCCCAAAGAAAGCCCAAACAAAGGGGAAAGAAAGCCCAAAGAAAGCCCAAGGAAAAGGGAAAGAAAGCCCAAAGAAAGCCCAAAGAAAGGGGAAAGAAAGCCCAAAGAAAGCCCAAAGAAAGGGGAAAGAAAGCCCAAAGAAAGCCCAAAGAAAGGGGAAAGAAAGCCCAAAGAAAGGGGAAAGAAAGCCCAAAGAAAGCCCAAAGAAAGAGGAAAGAAAGCCCAAAGAAAGGGGAAAGAAAGCACAAAGAAAGGGGAAAGAAAGCCCAAAGAAAGGGGAAAGAAAGCCCAAAGAAAGGGGAAAGAAAGCCCAAAGAAAGCCCAAAGAAAGGGGAAAGAAAGGCCAAAGAAAGGGGAAAGAAAGCCCAAAGAAAGCGCAAATAAAGCCCAAAGAAAGCCCAGAGAAAGCCCATAGAAAGCCCAAAGAAAGCCCAAAGAAAGGCCAAAGAAAGCCCAAAGAAAGGGGAAAGAAAGCCCAAAGAAAGGGGAAAGAAAGCCCAAAGAAAGCCCAAAGAAAGCCACAAGAAAGGGGAAAGAAAGCCCAAAGAAATCCCAAAGAAAGCCCAAAGAAATCCCAAAGAAAGCCCAAAGAAAGCCCAAGGAAAGGTGAAAGAAAGCCCAAAGAAAGCCCAAAGAAAGGGGAAAGAAAGCCCAAAGAAAGGGAAAATAAAGGAGAAAGAAAGCCCAAAGAAAGCCCAAAGAAAGGGGAAAGAAAGCCCAAAGAAAGGGGAAAGAAAGCCCAAAGAAAGGGGAAAGAAAGCCCAAAGAAAGCCCAAAGAAAGCCCAAAGAAAGCCCAAAGAAAGGCCAAAGAAAGGGGAAAGAAAGCCCAAAGAAAGCCCAAAGAAAGGGGAAAGAAGCCCAAAGAAAGCCCAAATAAAGCCCAAAGAAAGCCCACAGAAAGCCCATAGAAAGCCCAAAGAAAGCCACAAGAAAGTGGAAAGAAAGCCCAAAGAAAGGGGAAAGAAAGCCCAAAGAAATCCCAAAGAAAGCCCAAAGAAAGCCCAAGGAAAGGGGAAAGAAAGCCCAAAGAAAGCCCAAAGAAAGGGGAAAGAAAGCCCAAAGAAAGGGAAAATAAAGGAGAAAGAAAGCCCAAAGAAAGTCCAAAGAAAGGGGAAAGAAAGCCCAAAGAAAGGGGAAAGAAAGCCCAAAGAAAGGGGAAAGAAAGCCCAAAGAAAGCCCAAAGAAAGCCCAAAGAAAGCCCAAAGAAAGGCCAAAGAAAGCCCAAAGAAAGGGGAAAGAAAGCCCAAAGAAAGCCACAAGAAAGCCACAAGAAAGGGGAAAGAAAGCCCAAAGAAAGGGGAAAGAAAGCCCCAAAAAAGCCCAAAGAAAGCCCAAGGAAAGCCCAAAGAAAGACCAAAGAAAGCCCAAAGAAAGCCCAAAGAAAGCCCAAACAAAGGGGAAAGAAAGCCCAAAGAAAGCCCAAGGAAAAGGGAAAGAAAGCCCAAAGAAAGCCCAAAGAAAGGGGAAAGAAAGCCCAAAGAAAGCCCAAAGAAAGGGGAAAGAAAGCCCAAAGAAAGCCCAAAGAAAGGGGAAAGAAAGCCCAAAGAAAGGTGAAAGAAAGCCCAAAGAAAGCCCAAAGAAAGAGGAAAGAAAGCCCAAAGAAAGGGGAAAGAAAGCACAAAGAAAGGGGAAAGAAAGCCCAAAGAAAGGGGAAAGAAAGCCCAAAGAAAGGGGAAAGAAAGCCCAAAGAAAGCCCAAAGAAAGGGGAAAGAAAGGCCAAAGAAAGGGGAAAGAAAGCCCAAAGAAAGCCCAAATAAAGCCCAAAGAAAGCCCAGAGAAAGCCCATAGAAAGCCCAAAGAAAGCCCAAAGAAAGGCCAAAGAAAGCCCAAAGAAAGGGGAAAGAAAGCCCAAAGAAAGGGGAAAGAAAGCCCAAAGAAAGCCACAAGAAAGGGGAAAGAAAGCCCATAGAAAGGGTAAAGAAAGCCCAAAGAAATCCCAAAGAAAGCCCAAAGAAAGCCCAAGGAAAGGTGAAAGAAATCCCAAAGAAAGCCCAAAGAAAGCCCAAAGAAATGCCAAAGAAAGCCCAAAGAAAGCCACAAGAAAGCCACAAGAAAGGGGAAAGAAAGCCCAAAGAAAGGGGAAAGAAAGCCCAAAGAAAGTCCAAAGAAAGGGGAAAGAAAGCCCAAAGAAAGCCCAAAGAAAGGGGAAAGAAAGCCCAAAGAAAGCCCAAAGAAAGGGGAAAGAAAGCCCAAAGAAAGCCCAAAGAAAGGGGAAAGAAAGCCCAAAGAAAGCCCAAAGAAAGGGGAAAGAAAGCCCAACGAAAGCCCAAAGAAAGGGGAAAGAAAGCCCAAAGAAAGCCCAAAGAAAGCGCAAAGAAAGCCCCAAGAAAGGGGAAAGAAAGCCCAAAGAAAGGGGAAAGAAAGCCCAAAGAAATCCCAAAGAAATCCCAAAGAAAGCCCAAAGAAAGCCCAAAGAAAGCCCAAAGGAAGCCCAAGGAAAGCCCAAAGAAAGCCCAAAGAAAGCCCAAAGAAAGGGGAAAGAAAGCCCAAAGAAAGGGGAAAGAAAGGCCAAAGAAAGCGGAAAGAAAGCCCAAAGAGAGGGGAAAGAAAGCCCAAAGAAAGGGGAAAGAAAGCCCAAAGAAAGCCCAAAGAAAGCCCAAAGAAAGGGGAAAGAAAGGCCAAAGAAAGGGGAAAGAAAGCCCAAAGAAAGCCCAAAGAAAGGGGAAAGAAAGCCCAAAGAAAGGGGAAAGAAAGCCCAAAGAAAGCCCAAAGAAAGGGGAAAGAAAGGCCAAAGAAAGGGGAAAGAAAGCCCAAAGAAAGCCCAAATAAAGCCCAAAGAAAGCCCAGAGAAAGCCCATAGAAAGCCCAAAGAAAGCCCAAAGAAAGGGGAAAGAAAGCCCAAAGAAAGGGGAAAGAAAGCCCAAAGAAAGGGGAAAGAAAGCCCAAAGAAAGCCCAAAGAAAGCTACAAGAAAGGGGAAAGAAAGCCCAAAGAAATCCCAAAGAAAGCCTAAAGAAATCCCAAAGAAAGCCCAAAGAAAGCCCAAGGAAAGGTGAAAG
Organism: Columba livia; assembly: GCF_036013475.1. Classification (NCBI taxonomy): domain Eukaryota; kingdom Metazoa; phylum Chordata; class Aves; order Columbiformes; family Columbidae; genus Columba; species Columba livia. The sequence continues at coordinate 35,236 of NW_027043495.1, forward strand.
AAAGCCCAAAGAAAGCCCAAAGAAAGGGGAAAGAAAGCCCAAAGAAAGGGAAAATAAAGGAGAAAGAAAGCCCAAAGAAAGCCCAAAGAAAGGGGAAAGAAAGCCCAAAGAAAGGGGAAAGAAAGCCCAAAGAAAGGGGAAAGAAAGCCCAAAGAAAGCCCAAAGAAAGGCCAAAGAAAGCCCAAAGACAGGGGAAAGAAAGCCCAAAGAAAGGGGAAAGAAAGCCCAAAGAAAGCCCAAAGAAAGCCACAAGAAAGGGGAAAGAAAGCCCAAAGAAAGGGGAAAGAAAGCCCAAAGAAATCCCAAAGAAAGCCCAAAGAAAGCCCAAGGAAAGGTGAAAGAAAGCCCAAAGAAAGCCCAAAGAAAGCCCAAAGAAATGTCAAAGAAAGCCCAAAGAAAGCCACAAGAAAGCCACAAGAAAGGGGAAAGAAAGCCCAAAGAAAGGGGAAAGAAAGCCCAAAGAAAGTCCAAAGAAAGGGGAAAGAAAGCCCAAAGAAAGCCCAAAGAAAGGGGAAAGAAAGCCCAAAGAAAGCCCAAAGAAAGGGGAAAGAAAGCCCAAAGAAAGCCCAAAGAAAGGGGAAAGAAAGCCCAAAGAAAGCCCAAAGAAAGGGGAAAGAAAGCCCAACGAAAGCCCAAAGAAAGGGGAAAGAAAGCCCAAAGAAAGCCCAAAGAAAGCGCAAAGAAAGCCCCAAGAAAGGGGAAAGAAAGCCCAAAGAAAGGGGAAAGAAAGCCCAAAGAAATCCCAAAGAAATCCCAAAGAAAGCCCAAAGAAAGCCCAAAGAAAGCCCAAAGGAAGCCCAAGGAAAGCCCAAAGAAAGCCCAAAGAAAGCCCAAAGAAAGGGGAAAGAAAGCCCAAAGAAAGGGGAAAGAAAGCCCAAAGAAAGGGGAAAGAAAGCCCAAAGAGAGGGGAAAGAAAGCCCAAAGAAAGGGGAAAGAAAGCCCAAAGAAAGCCCAAAGAAAGCCCAAAGAAAGGGGAAAGAAAGGCCAAAGAAAGGGGAAAGAAAGCCCAAAGAAAGCCCAAAGAAAGGGGAAAGAAGCCCAAAGAAAGCCCAAATAAAGCCCAAAGAAAGCCCAGAGAAAGCCCATAGAAAGCCCAAAGAAAGCCACAAGAAAGTGGAAAGAAAGCCCAAAGAAAGGGGAAAGAAAGCCCAAAGAAATCCCAAAGAAAGCCCAAAGAAAGCCCAAGGAAAGGGGAAAGAAAGCCCAAAGAAAGCCCAAAGAAAGGGGAAAGAAAGCCCAAAGAAAGGGAAAATAAAGGAGAAAGAAAGCCCAAAGAAAGTCCAAAGAAAGGGGAAAGAAAGCCCAAAGAAAGGGGAAAGAAAGCCCAAAGAAAGGGGAAAGAAAGCCCAAAGAAAGCCCAAAGAAAGCCCAAAGAAAGCCCAAAGAAAGGCCAAAGAAAGCCCAAAGAAAGGGGAAAGAAAGCCCAAAGAAAGCCACAAGAAAGCCACAAGAAAGGGGAAAGAAAGCCCAAAGAAAGGGGAAAGAAAGCCCCAAAAAAGCCCAAAGAAAGCCCAAGGAAAGCCCAAAGAAAGACCAAAGAAAGCCCAAAGAAAGCCCAAAGAAAGCCCAAACAAAGGGGAAAGAAAGCCCAAAGAAAGCCCAAGGAAAAGGGAAAGAAAGCCCAAAAAAAGCCCAAAGAAAGGGGAAAGAAAGCCCAAAGAAAGCCCAAAGAAAGGGGAAAGAAAGCCCAAAGAAAGCCCAAAGAAAGGGGAAAGAAAGCCCAAAGAAAGGGGAAAGAAAGCCCAAAGAAAGCCCAAAGAAAGAGGAAAGAAAGCCCAAAGAAAGGGGAAAGAAAGCACAAAGAAAGGGGAAAGAAAGCCCAAAGAAAGGGGAAAGAAAGCCCAAAGAAAGGGGAAAGAAAGCCCAAAGAAAGCCCAAAGAAAGGGGAAAGAAAGGCCAAAGAAAGGGGAAAGAAAGCCCAAAGAAAGCCCAAATAAAGCCCAAAGAAAGCCCAGAGAAAGCCCATAGAAAGCCCAAAGAAAGCCCAAAGAAAGGGGAAAGAAAGCCCAAAGAAAGGGGAAAGAAAGCCCAAAGAAAGGGGAAAGAAAGCCCAAAGAAAGCCCAAAGAAAGCCACAAGAAAGGGGAAAGAAAGCCCAAAGAAATCCCAAAGAAAGCCTAAAGAAATCCCAAAGAAAGCCCAAAGAAAGCCCAAGGAAAGGTGAAAGAAAGCCCAAAGAAAGCCCAAAGAAAGGGGAAAGAAAGCCCAAAGAAAGGGAAAATAAAGGAGAAAGAAAGCCCAAAGAAAGCCCAAAGAAAGGGGAAAGAAAGCCCAAAGAAAGGGGAAAGAAAGCCCAAAGAAATGGGAAAGAAAGCCCAAAGAAAGCCCAAAGAAAGCCCAAAGAAAGCCCAAAGAAAGCCCAAAGAAAGGGGAAAGAAAGGCCAAAGAAAGGGGAAAGAAAGCCCAAAGAAAGCCAAAGAAAGGGGAAAGAAGCCCAAAGAAAGCCCAAATAAAGCCCAAAGAAAGCCCAGAGAAAGCCCATAGAAAGCCCAAAGAAAGCCACAAGAAAGTGGAAAGAAAGCCCAAAGAAAGGGGAAAGAAAGCCCAAAGAAATCCCAAAGAAAGCCCAAAGAAAGCCCAAGGAAAGGGGAAAGAAAGCCCAAAGAAAGCCCAAAGAAAGGGGAAAGAAAGCCCAAAGAAAGGGAAAATAAAGGAGAAAGAAAGCCCAAAGAAAGTCCAAAGAAAGGGGAAAGAAAGCCCAAAGAAAGGGGAAAGAAAGCCCAAAGAAAGGGGAAAGAAAGCCCAAAGAAAGCCCAAAGAAAGCCCAAAGAAAGCCCAAAGAAAGGCCAAAGAAAGCCCAAAGAAAGGGGAAAGAAAGCCCAAAGAAAGCCACAAGAAAGCCACAAGAAAGGGGAAAGAAAGCCCAAAGAAAGGGGAAAGAAAGCCCCAAAAAAGCCCAAAGAAAGCCCAAGGAAAGCCCAAAGAAAGACCAAAGAAAGCCCAAAGAAAGCCGAAAGAAAGCCCAAACAAAGGGGAAAGAAAGCCCAAAGAAAGCCCAAGGAAAAGGGAAAGAAAGCCCAAAGAAAGCCCAAAGAAAGGGGAAAGAAAGCCCAAAGAAAGCCCAAAGAAAGGGGAAAGAAAGCACAAAGAAAGGGGAAAGAAAGCCCAAAGAAAGGGGAAAGAAAGCCCAAAGAAAGCCCAAAGAAAGGGGAAAGAAAGCACAAAGAAAGGGGAAAGAAAGCCCAAAGAAAGGGGAAATAAAGCCCAAAGAAAGGGGAAAGAAAGCCCAAAGAAAGCCCAAAGAAAGGGGAAAGAAAGGCCAAAGAAAGGGGAAAGAAAGCCCAAAGAAAGCCCAAAGAAAGGGGAAAGAAAGCCCAAAGAAAGGGGAAAGAAAGCCCAAAGAAAGCCCAAAGAAAGCCACAAGAAAGTGGAAAGAAAGCCCAAAGAAAGGGGAAAGAAAGCCCAAAGAAATGCCAAAGAAAGCCCAAAGAAAGCCCAAGGAAAGGTGAAAGAAAGCCCAAAGAAAGCCCAAAGAAAGGGGAAAGAAAGCCCAAAGAAAGCCCAAAGAAAGGGGAAAGAAAGCCCAAAGAAAGCCCAAAGAAAGGGGAAAGAAAGCCCAAAGAAAGCCCAAAGAAAGGGGAAAGAAAGCCCAAAGAAAGCCCAAAGAAAGGGGAAAGAAAGCCCAAAGAAAGCCCAAAGAAAGGGGAAAGAAAGCCCAAAGAAAGCCCAAAGAAAGGGGAAAGAAAGCCCAACGAAAGCCCAAAGAAAGGGGAAAGAAAGCCCAAAGAAAGCCCAAAGAAAGCGCAAAGAAAGCCCCAAGAAAGGGGAAAGAAAGCCCAAAGAAAGGGGAAAGAAAGCCCAAAGAAATCCCAAAGAAATCCCAAAGAAATCCCAAAGAAAGGGGAAAGAAAGCCCAAAGGAAGCCCAAGGAAAGCCCAAAGAAAGCCCAAAGAAAGCCCAAAGAAAGGGGAAAGGAAGTGGAAAGAAAGCCCAAAGAAAGGGGAAAGAAAGCCCAAAGAAAGGGGAAAGAAAGCCCAAAGAAAGGGGAAAGAAAGCCCAAAGAAAGGGGAAAGAAAGCCCAAAGAAAGCCCAAAGAAAGCCCAAAGAAAGGAGAAAGAAAGCCCAAAGAAAGGGGAAAGAAAGGCCAAAGAAAGGGGAAAGAAAGCCCAAAGAAAGCCCAAAGAAAGGGGAAAGAAGCCCAAAGAAAGCCCAAATAAAGCCCAAAGAAAGCCCAGAGAAAGCCCATAGAAAGCCCAAAGAAAGCCACAAGAAAGTGGAAAGAAAGCCCAAAGAAAGGGGAAAGAAAGCCCAAAGAAATCCCAAAGAAAGCCCAAAGAAAGCCCAAGGAAAGGGGAAAGAAAGCCCAAAGAAAGCCCAAAGAAAGGGGAAAGAAAGCCCAAAGAAAGGGAAAATAAAGGAGAAAGAAAGCCCAAAGAAAGTCCAAAGAAAGGGGAAAGAAAGCCCAAAGAAAGGGGAAAGAAAGCCCAAAGAAAGGGGAAAGAAAGCCCAAAGAAAGCCCAAAGAAAGCCCAAAGAAAGCCCAAAGAAAGGCCAAAGAAAGCCCAAAGAAAGGGGAAAGAAAGCACAAAGAAAGCCACAAGAAAGCCACAAGAAAGGGGAAAGAAAGCCCAAAGAAAGGGGAAAGAAAGCCCCAAAAAAGCCCAAAGAAAGCCCAAGGAAAGCCCAAAGAAAGACCAAAGAAAGCCCAAAGAAAGCCCAAAGAAAGCCCAAACAAAGGGGAAAGAAAGCCCAAAGAAAGCCCAAGGAAAAGGGAAAGAAAGCCCAAAGAAAGCCCAAAGAAAGGGGAAAGAAAGCCCAAAGAAAGCCCAAAGAAAGGGGAAAGAAAGCCCAAAGAAAGCCCAAAGAAAGGGGAAAGAAAGCCCAAAGAAAGGGGAAAGAAAGCCCAAAGAAAGGGGAAAGAAAGCCCAAAGAAAGCCCAAAGAAAGCCCAAAGAAAGCCCAAAGAAAGGGGAAAGAAAGGCCAAAGAAAGGGGAAAGAAAGCCCAAAGAAAGCCCAAATAAAGCCCAAAGAAAGCCCAGAGAAAGCCCATAGAAAGCCCAAAGAAAGCCCAAAGAAAGGCCAAAGAAAGCCCAAAGAAAGGGGAAAGAAAGCCCAAAGAAAGGGGAAAGAAAGCCCAAAGAAAGCCCAAAGAAAGCCACAAGAAAGGGGAAAGAAAGCCCAAAGAAATCCCAAAGAAAGCCCAAAGAAATCCCAAAGAAAGCCCAAAGAAAGCCCAAGGAAAGGTGAAAGAAAGCCCAAAGAAAGCCCAAAGAAAGGGGAAAGAAAGCCCAAAGAAAGGGAAAATAAAGGAGAAAGAAAGCCCAAAGAAAGCCCAAAGAAAGGGGAAAGAAAGCCCAAAGAAAGGGGAAAGAAAGCCCAAAGAAAGGGGAAAGAAAGCCCAAAGAAAGCCCAAAGAAAGCCCAAAGAAAGCCCAAAGAAAGCCCAAAGAAAGCCCAAAGAAAGGGGAAAGAAATGCCAAAGAAAGGGGAAAGAAAGCCCAAAGAAAGCCCAAAGAAAGGGGAAAGAAGCCCAAAGAAAGCCCAAATAAAGCCCAAAGAAAGCCCAGAGAAAGCCCATAGAAAGCCCAAAGAAAGCCACAAGAAAGTGGAAAGAAAGCCCAAAGAAAGGGGAAAGAAAGCCCAAAGAAATCCCAAAGAAAGCCCAAAGAAAGCCCAAGGAAAGGGGAAAGAAAGCCCAAAGAAAGCCCAAAGAAAGGGGAAAGAAAGCCCAAAGAAAGGGAAAATAAAGGAGAAAGAAAGCCCAAAGAAAGTCCAAAGAAAGGGGAAAGAAAGCCCAAAGAAAGGGGAAAGAAAGCCCAAAGAAAGGGGAAAGAAAGCCCAAAGAAAGCCCAAAGAAAGCCCAAAGAAAGCCCAAAGAAAGGCCAAAGAAAGCCCAAAGAAAGGGGAAAGAAAGCCCAAAGAAAGCCACAAGAAAGCCACAAGAAAGGGGAAAGAAAGCCCAAAGAAAGGGGAAAGAAAGCCCCAAAAAAGCCCAAAGAAAGCCCAAGGAAAGCCCAAAGAAAGACCAAAGAAAGCCCAAAGAAAGGGGAAAGAAAGCACAAAGAAAGGGGAAAGAAAGCCCAAAGAAAGGGGAAAGAAAGCCCAAAGAAAGGGGAAAGAAAGCCCAAAGAAAGCCCAAAGAAAGGGGAAAGAAAGGCCAAAGAAAGGGGAAAGAAAGCCCAAAGAAAGCCCAAATAAAGCCCAAAGAAAGCCCAGAGAAAGCCCATAGAAAGCCCAAAGAAAGCCCAAAGAAAGGCCAAAGAAAGCCCAAAGAAAGGGGAAAGAAAGCCCAAAGAAAGGGGAAAGAAAGCCCAAAGAAAGCCCAAAGAAAGCCACAAGAAAGGGGAAAGAAAGCCCAAAGAAAGGGGAAAGAAAGCCCAAAGAAATCACCAAAGAAAGCCCAAAGAAAGCCCAAACAAAGGGGAAAGAAAGCCCAAAGAAAGCCCAAAGAAAGCCCAAAGAAATGCCAAAGAAAGCCCAAAGAAAGCCACAAGAAAGCCACAAGAAAGGGGAAAGAAAGCCCAAAGAAAGGGGAAAGAAAGCCCAAAGAAAGTCCAAAGAAAGGGGAAAGAAAGCCCAAAGAAAGCCCAAAGAAAGGGGAAAGAAAGCCCAAAGAAAGCCCAAAGAAAGGGGAAAGAAAGCCCAAAGAAAGCCCAAAGAAAGGGGAAAGAAAGCCCAAAGAAAGCCCAAAGAAAGGGGAAAGAAAGCCCAACGAAAGCCCAAAGAAAGGGGAAAGAAAGCCCAAAGAAAGCCCAAAGAAAGCGCAAAGAAAGCCCCAAGAAAGGGGAAAGAAAGCCCAAAGAAAGGGGAAAGAAAGCCCAAAGAAATCCCAAAGAAATCCCAAAGAAAGCCCAAAGAAAGCCCAAAGAAAGCCCAAAGGAAGCCCAAGGAAAGCCCAAAGAAAGCCCAAAGAAAGGGGAAAGAAAGCCCAAAGAAAGGGGAAAGAAAGGCCAAAGAAAGCGGAAAGAAAGCCCAAAGAGAGGGGAAAGAAAGCCCAAAGAAAGGGGAAAGAAAGGCCAAAGAAAGGGGAAAGAAAGCCCAAAGAAAGCCCAAATAAAGCCCAAAGAAAGCCCAGAGAAAGCCCATAGAAAGCCCAAAGAAAGCCCAAAGAAAGGCCAAAGAAAGCCCAAAGAAAGGGGAAAGAAAGCCCAAAGAAAGGGGAAAGAAAGCCCAAAGAAAGCCCAAAGAAAGCCACAAGAAAGGGGAAAGAAAGCCCAAAGAAATCCCAAAGAAAGCCCAAAGAAATCCCAAAGAAAGCCCAAAGAAAGCCCAAGGAAAGGTGAAAGAAAGCCCAAAGAAAGCCCAAAGAAAGGGGAAAGAAAGCCCAAAGAAAGGGAAAATAAAGGAGAAAGAAAGCCCAAAGAAAGCCCAAAGAAAGGGGAAAGAAAGCCCAAAGAAAGGGGAAAGAAAGCCCAAAGAAAGGGGAAAGAAAGCCCAAAGAAAGCCCAAAGAAAGCCCAAAGAAAGCCCAAAGAAAGCCCAAAGAAAGCCCAAAGAAAGGGGAAAGAAATGCCAAAGAAAGGGGAAAGAAAGCCCAAAGAAAGCCCAAAGAAAGGGGAAAGAAGCCCAAAGAAAGCCCAAATAAAGCCCAAAGAAAGCCCAGAGAAAGCCCATAGAAAGCCCAAAGAAAGCCACAAGAAAGTGGAAAGAAAGCCCAAAGAAAGGGGAAAGAAAGCCCAAAGAAATCCCAAAGAAAGCCCAAAGAAAGCCCAAGGAAAGGGGAAAGAAAGCCCAAAGAAAGCCCAAAGAAAGGGGAAAGAAAGCCCAAAGAAAGGGAAAATAAAGGAGAAAGAAAGCCCAAAGAAAGTCCAAAGAAAGGGGAAAGAAAGCCCAAAGAAAGGGGAAAGAAAGCCCAAAGAAAGGGGAAAGAAAGCCCAAAGAAAGCCCAAAGAAAGCCCAAAGAAAGCCCAAAGAAAGGCCAAAGAAAGCCCAAAGAAAGGCCAAAGAAAGCCCAAAGAAAGGGGAAAGAAAGCCCAAAGAAAGCCACAAGAAAGCCACAAGAAAGGGGAAAGAAAGCCCAAAGAAAGGGGAAAGAAAGCCCCAAAAAAGCCCAAAGAAAGCCCAAGGAAAGCCCAAAGAAAGACCAAAGAAAGCCCAAAGAAAGCCCAAAGAAAGCCCAAACAAAGGGGAAAGAAAGCCCAAAGAAAGCCCAAGGAAAAGGGAAAGAAAGCCCAAAGAAAGCCCAAAGAAAGGGGAAAGAAAGCCCAAAGAAAGCCCAAAGAAAGGGGAAAGAAAGCCCAAAGAAAGCCCAAAGAAAGGGGAAAGAAAGCCCAAAGAAAGGTGAAAGAAAGCCCAAAGAAAGCCCAAAGAAAGAGGAAAGAAAGCCCAAAGAAAGGGGAAAGAAAGCACAAAGAAAGGGGAAAGAAAGCCCAAAGAAAGGGGAAAGAAAGCCCAAAGAAAGGGGAAAGAAAGCCCAAAGAAAGCCCAAAGAAAGGGGAAAGAAAGCCCAAAGAAAGCCCAAAGAAAGGGGAAAGAAAGCCCAACGAAAGCCCAAAGAAAGGGGAAAGAAAGCCCAAAGAAAGCCCAAAGAAAGCGCAAAGAAAGCCCCAAGAAAGGGGAAAGAAAGCCCAAAGAAAGGGGAAAGAAAGCCCAAAGAAATCCCAAAGAAATCCCAAAGAAAGCCCAAAGAAAGCCCAAAGAAAGCCCAAAGGAAGCCCAAGGAAAGCCCAAAGAAAGCCCAAAGAAAGGGGAAAGAAAGCCCAAAGAAAGGGGAAAGAAAGGCCAAAGAAAGCGGAAAGAAAGCCCAAAGAGAGGGGAAAGAAAGCCCAAAGAAAGGGGAAAGAAAGCCCAAAGAAAGCCCAAAGAAAGCCCAAAGAAAGGGGAAAGAAAGGCCAAAGAAAGGGGAAAGAAAGCCCAAAGAAAGCCCAAAGAAAGGGGAAAGAAGCCCAAAGAAAGCCCAAATAAAGCCCAAAGAAAGCCCAGAGAAAGCCCATAGAAAGCCCAAAGAAAGCCACAAGAAAGTGGAAAGAAAGCCCAAAGAAAGGGGAAAGAAAGCCCAAAGAAATCCCAAAGAAAGCCCAAAGAAAGCCCAAGGAAAGGGGAAAGAAAGCCCAAAGAAAGCCCAAAGAAAGGGGAAAGAAAGCCCAAAGAAAGGGAAAATAAAGGAGAAAGAAAGCCCAAAGAAAGTCCAAAGAAAGGGGAAAGAAAGCCCAAAGAAAGGGGAAAGAAAGCCCAAAGAAAGGGGAAAGAAAGCCCAAAGAAAGCCCAAAGAAAGCCCAAAGAAAGCCCAAAGAAAGGCCAAAGAAAGCCCAAAGAAAGGGGAAAGAAAGCCCAAAGAAAGCCACAAGAAAGCCACAAGAAAGGGGAAAGAAAGCCCAAAGAAAGGGGAAAGAAAGCCCCAAAAAAGCCCAAAGAAAGCCCAAGGAAAGCCCAAAGAAAGACCAAAGAAAGCCCAAAGAAAGCCCAAAGAAAGCCCAAACAAAGGGGAAAGAAAGCCCAAAGAAAGCCCAAGGAAAAGGGAAAGAAAGCCCAAAGAAAGCCCAAAGAAAGGGGAAAGAAAGCCCAAAGAAAGCCCAAAGAAAGGGGAAAGAAAGCCCAAAGAAAGCCCAAAGAAAGGGGAAAGAAAGCCCAAAGAAAGGGGAAAGAAAGCCCAAAGAAAGCCCAAAGAAAGAGGAAAGAAAGCCCAAAGAAAGGGGAAAGAAAGCCCAAAGAAATCCCAAAGAAAGCCCAAAGAAAGCCCAAGGAAAGGTGAAAGAAAGCCCAAAGAAAGCCCAAAGAAAGGGGAAAGAAAGCCCAAAGAAAGGGAAAATAAAGGAGAAAGAAAGCCCAAAGAAAGCCCAAAGAAAGGGGAAAGAAAGCCCAAAGAAAGGGGAAAGAAAGCCCAAAGAAAGGGGAAAGAAAGCCCAAAGAAAGCCCAAAGAAAGCCCAAAGAAAGCCCAAAGAAAGCCCAAAGAAAGCCCAAAGAAAGCCCAAAGAAAGGGGAAAGAAAGCCCAAAGAAAGCCCAAATAAAGCCCAAAGAAAGCCCAGAGAAAGCCCATAGAAAGCCCAAAGAAAGCCCAAAGAAAGGCCAAAGAAAGCCCAAAGAAAGGGGAAAGAAAGCCCAAAGAAAGGGGAAAGAAAGCCCAAAGAAAGCCCAAAGAAAGCGACAAGAAAGGGGAAAGAAAGCCCAAAGAAATCCCAAAGAAAGCCCAAAGAAATCCCAAAGAAAGCCCAAAGAAAGCCCAAGGAAAGGTGAAAGAAAGCCCAAAGAAAGCCCAAAGAAAGGGGAAAGAAAGCCCAAAGAAAGGGAAAATAAAGGAGAAAGAAAGCCCAAAGAAAGCCCAAAGAAAGGGGAAAGAAAGCCCAAAGAAAGGGGAAAGAAAGCCCAAAGAAAGCCCAAAGAAAGCCCAAAGAAAGCCCAAAGAAAGGGGAAAGAAAGCCCAAAGAAAGGGGAAAGAAAGCCCAAAGAAAGCCCAAAGAAAGGGGAAAGAAGCCCAAAGAAAGCCCAAATAAAGCCCAAAGAAAGCCCAGAGAAAGCCCATAGAAAGCCCAAAGAAAGCCACAAGAAAGTGGAAAGAAAGCCCAAAGAAAGGGGAAAGAAAGCCCAAAGAAATCCCAAAGAAAGCCCAAAGAAAGCCCAAGGAAAGGGGAAAGAAAGCCCAAAGAAAGCCCAAAGAAAGGGGAAAGAAAGCCCAAAGAAAGGGAAAATAAAGGAGAAAGAAAGCCCAAAGAAAGTCCAAAGAAAGGGGAAAGAAAGCCCAAAGAAAGGGGAAAGAAAGCCAAAGAAAGGGGAAAGAAAGCCCAAAGAAAGCCCAAAGAAAGCCCAAAGAAAGCCCAAAGAAAGGCCAAAGAAAGCCCAAAGAAAGGGGAAAGAAAGCCCAAAGAAAGCCACAAGAAAGCCACAAGAAAGGGGAAAGAAAGCCCAAAGAAAGGGGAAAGAAAGCCCCAAAAAAGCCCAAAGAAAGCCCAAGGAAAGCCCAAAGAAAGACCAAAGAAAGCCCAAAGAAAGCCCAAAGAAAGCCCAAACAAAGGGGAAAGAAAGCCCAAAGAAAGCCCAAGGAAAAGGGAAAGAAAGCCCAAAGAAAGCCCAAAGAAAGGGGAAAGAAAGCCCAAAGAAAGCCCAAAGAAAGGGGAAAGAAAGCCCAAAGAAAGCCCAAAGAAAGGGGAAAGAAAGCCCAAAGAAAGGTGAAAGAAAGCCCAAAGAAAGCCCAAAGAAAGAGGAAAGAAAGCCCAAAGAAAGGGGAAAGAAAGCACAAAGAAAGGGGAAAGAAAGCCCAAAGAAAGGGGAAAGAAAGCCCAAAGAAAGGGGAAAGAAAGCCCAAAGAAAGCCCAAAGAAAGGGGAAAGAAAGGCCAAAGAAAGGGGAAAGAAAGCCCAAAGAAAGCCCAAATAAAGCCCAAAGAAAGCCCAGAGAAAGCCCATAGAAAGCCCAAAGAAAGCCCAAAGAAAGGCCAAAGAAAGCCCAAAGAAAGGGGAAAGAAAGCCCAAAGAAAGGGGAAAGAAAGCCCAAAGAAAGCCCAAAGAAAGCCACAAGAAAGGGGAAAGAAAGCCCAAAGAAAGGGGAAAGAAAGCCCAAAGAAATCACCAAAGAAAGCCCAAAGAAAAGCCCAAGGAAAGGTGAAAGAAAGCCCAAAGAAAGCCCAAAGAAAGCCAAAGAAATGCCAAAGAAAGCCCAAAGAAAGCCACAAGAAAGCCACAAGAAAGGGGAAAGAAAGCCCAAAGAAAGGGGAAAGAAAGCCCAAAGAAAGTCCAAAGAAAGGGGAAAGAAAGCCCAAAGAAAGCCCAAAGAAAGGGGAAAGAAAGCCCAAAGAAAGCCCAAAGAAAGGGGAAAGAAAGCCCAAAGAAAGCCCAAAGAAAGGGGAAAGAAAGCCCAAAGAAAGCCCAAAGAAAGGGGAAAGAAAGCCCAACGAAAGCCCAAAGAAAGGGGAAAGAAAGCCCAAAGAAAGCCCAAAGAAAGCGCAAAGAAAGCCCCAAGAAAGGGAAAGAAAGCCCAAAGAAAGGGGAAAGAAAGCCCAAAGAAATCCCAAAGAAATCCCAAAGAAAGCCCAAAGAAAGCCCAAAGAAAGCCCAAAGGAAGCCCAAGGAAAGCCCAAAGAAAGCCCAAAGAAAGGGGAAAGAAAGCCCAAAGAAAGGGGAAAGAAAGGCCAAAGAAAGCGGAAAGAAAGCCCAAAGAGAGGGGAAAGAAAGCCCAAAGAAAGGGGAAAGAAAGCCCAAAGTAAGCCCAAAGAAAGCCCAAAGAAAGGGGAAAGAAAGGCCAAAGAAAGGGGAAAGAAAGCCCAAAGAAAGCCCAAAGAAAGGGGAAAGAAGCCCAAAGAAAGCCCAAATAAAGCCCAAAGAAAGCCCAGAGAAAGCCCATAGAAAGCCCAAAGAAAGCCACAAGAAAGTGGAAAGAAAGCCCAAAGAAAGGGGAAAGAAAGCCCAAAGAAATCCCAAAGAAAGCCCAAAGAAAGCCCAAGGAAAGGGGAAAGAAAGCCCAAAGAAAGCCCAAAGAAAGGGGAAAGAAAGCCCAAAGAAAGGGAAAATAAAGGAGAAAGAAAGCCCAAAGAAAGTCCAAAGAAAGGGGAAAGAAAGCCCAAAGAAAGGGGAAAGAAAGCCCAAAGAAAGGGGAAAGAAAGCCCAAAGAAAGCCCAAAGAAAGCCCAAAGAAAAGCCCAAAGAAAGCCCAAAGAAAGGCCAAAGAAAGCCCAAAGAAAGGGAAAGAAAGCCCAAAGAAAGCCACAAGAAAGCCACAAGAAAGGGGAAAGAAAGCCCAAAGAAAGGGGAAAGAAAGCCCCAAAAAAGCCCAAAGAAAGCCCAAGGAAAGCCCAAAGAAAGACCAAAGAAAGCCCAAAGAAAGCCCAAAGAAAGCCCAAACAAAGGGGAAAGAAAGCCCAAAGAAAGCCCAAGGAAAAGGGAAAGAAAGCCCAAAGAAAGCCCAAAGAAAGGGGAAAGAAAGCCCAAAGAAAGCCAAAGAAAGGGGAAAGAAAGCCCAAAGAAAGCCCAAAGAAAGGGGAAAGAAAGCCCAAAGAAAGGTGAAAGAAAGCCCAAAGAAAGCCCAAAGAAAGAGGAAAGAAAGCCCAAAGAAAGGGAAAGAAAGCACAAAGAAAGGGAAAGAAAGCCCAAAGAAAGGGGAAAGAAAGCCCAAAGAAAGGGGAAAGAAAGCCCAAAGAAAGCCCAAAGAAAGGGGAAAGAAAGGCCAAAGAAAGGGGAAAGAAAGCCCAAAGAAAGCCCAAATAAAGCCCAAAGAAAGCCCAGAGAAAGCCCATAGAAAGCCCAAAGAAAGCCCAAAGAAAGGCCAAAGAAAGCCCAAAGAAAGGGGAAAGAAAGCCAAAGAAAGGGGAAAGAAAGCCAAAGAAAGCCCAAAGAAAGCCACAAGAAAGGGGAAAGAAAGCCCAAAGAAAGGGGAAAGAAAGCCCAAAGAAATCCCAAAGAAAGCCCAAAGAAAGCCCAGGAAAGGTGAAAGAAAGCCCAAAGAAAGCCCAAAGAAAGGGGAAAGAAAGCCCAAAGAAAGGGAAAATAAAGGAGAAAGAAAGCCCAAAGAAAGCCCAAAGAAAGGGGAAAGAAAGCCAAAGAAAGGGGAAAGAAAGCCCAAAGAAAGGGGAAAGAAAGCCCAAAGAAAAGCCCAAAGAAAGCCCAAAGAAAGCCCAAAGAAAGGGGAAAGAAAGGCCAAAGAAAGGGGAAAGAAAGCCCAAAGAAATCCCAAATAAAGCCCAAAGAAAGCCAGAGAAAGCCCATAGAAAGCCCAAAGAAAGCCCAAAGAAAGGCCAAAGAAAGCCCAAAGAAAGGGGAAAGAAAGCCCAAAGAAAGGGGAAAGAAAGCCCAAAGAAAGCCCAAAGAAAGCCACAAGAAAGGGGAAAGAAAGCCCAAAGAAATCCCAAAGAAAGCCCAAAGAAATCCCAAAGAAAGCCCAAAGAAAGCCCAAGGAAAGGTGAAAGAAAGCCCAAAGAAAGCCCAAAGAAAGGGGAAAGAAAGCCCAAAGAAAGGGAAAATAAAGGAGAAAGAAAGCCCAAAGAAAGCCCAAAGAAAGGGGAAAGAAAGCCCAAAGAAAGGGGAAAGAAAGCCCAAAGAAAGGGGAAAGAAAGCCCAAATAAAGCCCAAAGAAAGCCCAAAGAAAGGGGAAAGAAAGCCCAAAGAAAGCCCAAAGAAAGGGGAAAGAAAGGCCAAAGAAAGGGGAAAGAAAGCCCAAAGAAAGCCCAAAGAAAGGGGAAAGAAGCCCAAAGAAAGCCCAAATAAAGCCCAAAGAAAGCCCAGAGAAACCCCATAGAAAGCCCAAAGAAAGCCACAAGAAAGTGGAAAGAAAGCCCAAAGAAAGGGAAAAGAAAGCCCAAAGAAATCCCAAAGAAAGCCCAAAGAAAGCCCAAGGAAAGGGGAAACAAAGCCCAAAGAAAGCCCAAAGAAAGGGGAAAGAAAGCCCAAAGAAAGGGAAAATAAAGGAGAAAGAAAGCCCAAAGAAAGTCCAAAGAAAGGGGAAAGAAAGCCCAAAGAAAGGGGAAAGAAAGCCCAAAGAAAGGGGAAAGAAAGCCCAAAGAAAGCCCAAAGAAAGCCCAAAGAAAGCCCAAAGAAAGGCCAAAGAAAGCCCAAAGAAAGGGGAAAGAAAGCCCAAAGAAAGCCACAAGAAAGCCACAAGAAAGGGGAAAGAAAGCCCAAAGAAAGGGGAAAGTAAGCCCCAAAAAAGCCCAAAGAAAGCCCAAGGAAAGCCCAAGAAAGACCAAGAAAGCCCAAAGAAAGCCCAAAGAAAGCCCAAACAAAGGGGAAAGAAAGCCCAAAGAAAGCCCAAGGAAAAGGGAAAGAAAGCCCAAAGAAAGCCCAAAGAAAGGGGAAAGAAAGCCCAAAGAAAGCCCAAAGAAAGGGGAAAGAAAGCCAAAGAAAGCCCAAAGAAAGGGGAAAGAAAGCCCAAAGAAAGGGGAAAGAAAGCCCAAAGAAAGCCCAAAGAAAGAGGAAAGAAAGCCCAAAGAAACGGGAAAGAAAGCACAAAGAAAGGGGAAAGAAAGCCCAAAGAAAGGGGAAAGAAAGCCCAAAGAAAGGGGGAAAGAAAGCCCAAAGAAAGCCAAAGAAAGGGGAAAGAAAGGCCAAAGAAAGGGGAAAGAAAGCCCAAAGAAAGCCCAAATAAAGCCCAAAGAAAGCCCAGAGAAAGCCCATAGAAAGCCCAAAGAAAGCCCAAAGAAAGCCCAAAGAAAGCCCAAAGAAAGGGGAAAGAAAGCCCAAAGAAAGGGGAAAGAAAGCCCAAAGAAAGCCCAAAGAAAGCCACAAGAAAGGGGAAAGAAAGCCCAAAGAAAGGGGAAAGAAAGCCCAAAGAAATCCCAAAGAAAGCCCAAAGAAAGCCCAAGGAAAGGTGAAAGAAAGCCCAAAGAAAGCCCAAAGAAAGCCCAAAGAAATGCCAAAGCAAGCCCAAAGAAAGCCAAAAGAAAGCCACAAGAAAGGGGAAAGAAAGCCCAAAGAAAGGGGAAAGAAAGCCCAAAGAAAGTCCAAAGAAAGGGTAAAGAAAGCCCAAAGAAAGCCAAAAGAAAGGGGAAAGAAAGCTCAAAGAAAGCCCAAAGAAAGGGGAAAGAAAGCCCAAAGAAAGCCCAAAGAAAGGGGAAAGAAAGCCCAAAGAAAGCCCAAAGAAAGGGGAAAGAAAGCCCAACGAAAGCCCAAAGAAAGGGGAAAGAAAGCCCAAAGAAAGCCCAAAGAAAGCCCAAAGAAAGGGGAAAGAAAGCCCAAAGAAAGGGGAAAGAAAGCCCAAAGAAAGCCCAAAGAAAGCCCCAAGAAAGGGGAAAGAAAGCCCAAAGAAATGGGAAAGAAAGCCCAAAGAAAGCCCAAAGAAAGCCCAAAGAAAGCCCAAAGAAAGCCCAAAGGAAGCCCAAGGAAAGCCCAAAGAAAGCCCAAATAAAACCCAAAGAAAGGGGGAAAGAAAGCCAAAGGAAATCCCAAAGAAAGCCCAAAGAAAGCCCAAAGACAGCCCAAAGAAATCCCAAAGAAAGCCCAAAGAAAGGTGAAAGAAAGGGGAAAGAAAGCCCAAAGAAAGGGGAAAGAAAGCCCAAAGAAAGGGGAAAGAAATCCCAAAGAAAGGGGAAAGAAATCCCAAAGAAAGGGGAAAGAAAGCCCAAAGAAAGGGGAAAGAAAGCCCAAAGAAATCCCAAAGAAAGCCAAAGAAAGGGGGAAGAAAGCCCAAAGAAAGGGGAAAGAAAGCCCAAAGAAAGGGGAAAGAAAGCCCAAAGAAATGGGAAAGAAAGCCCAAAGAAAGCCCAAAGAAAGCCCAAAGAAAGGGGAAAGAAAGCCCAAAGAAATCCCAAAGAAAGCCCAAAGAAAGCCCAAGGAAAGGGGAAAGAAAGCCCAAAGAAAGCCCAAAGAAAGGGGAAAGAAAGCCCAAAGAAAGGGAAAATAAAGGAGAAAGAAAGCCCAAAGAAAGCCCAAAGAAAGGGGAAAGAAAGCCCAAAGAAAGGGGAAAGAAAGCCCAAAGAAAGGGGAAAGAAAGCCCAAAGAAAGCCCAAAGAAAGCCCAAAGAAAGCCCAAAGAAAGCCCAAAGAAAGGGGAAAGAAAGGCCAAAGAAAGGGGAAAGAAAGCCCAAAGAAAGCCCAAAGAAAGGGGAAAGAAGCCCAAAGAAAGCCCAAATAAAGACCAAAGAAAGCCCAGAGAAAGCCCATAGAAAGCCCAAAGAAAGCCCAAAGAAAGGCCAAAGAAAGCCCCACGAAAGGGGAAAGAAAGCCCAAAGAAAGGGGAAAGAAAGCCCAAAGAAATCCCAAAGAATTCCAAAGAAAGCCCAAAGAAAGCCCAAAGGAAGCCCAAGGAAAGCCCAAAGAAAGCCCAAAGAAAAGCCCAAAGAAAGGGGAAAGAAATCCCAAAGAAAGCCCAAAGAAAGGGGAAAGAAGCCCAAAGAAAGCCCAAATAAAGCCCAAAGAAAGCCCAGAGAAAGCCCATAGAAAGCCCAAAGAAAGCCCAAAGAAATGCCAAAGAAAGCCCAAAGAAAGCCACAAGAAAGCCACAAGAAAGGGGAAAGAAAGCCCAAAGAAAGGGGAAAGAAAGCCAAAGAAAGTCCAAAGAAAGGGGAAAGAAAGCCCAAAGAAAGCCCAAAGAAAGGGGAAAGAAAGCCCAAAGAAAGCCCAAAGAAAGGGGAAAGAAAGCCCAACGAAAGCCCAAAGAAAGGGGAAAGAAAGCCAAAGAAAGCCAAAGAAAGCGCAAAGTAAGCCCCAAGAAAGGGGAAAGAAAGCCCAAAGAAAGGGGAAAGAAAGCCCAAAGAAATCCCAAAGAAATCCCAAAGAAAGCCCAAAGAAAGCCCAAAGAAAGCCCAAAGGAAGCCCAAGGAAAGCCCAAAGAAAGCCCAAAGAAAGCCCAAAGAAAGGGGAAAGAAAGCGGAAAGAAAGCCCAAAGAAAGGGGAAAGAAAGCCCAAAGAAAGGGGAAAGAAAGCCCAAAGAAAGGGGAAAGAAAGCCCAAAGAAAGGGGAAAGAAAGCCCAAAGAAAGGGGAAAGAAAGCCCAAAGAAAGCCCAAAGAAAGCCCAAAGAAAGGAGAAAGAAAGCCCAAAGAAAGGGGAAAGAAAGGCCAAAGAAAGCGGAAAGAAAGCCCAAAGAGAGGGGAAAGAAAGCCCAAACAAAGGGGAAAGAAAGCCCAAAGAAAGCCCAAAGAAAGCCAAAGAAAGGGGAAAGAAAGGCCAAAGAAAGGGGAAAGAAAGCCCAAAGAAAGCCAAAGAAAGGGGAAAGAAGCCCAAAGAAAGCCCAAAGAAAGCCCAGAGAAAGCCCATTGAAAGCCCAAAGAAAGCCACAAGAAAGTGGAAAGAAAGCCCAAAGAAAGGGGAAAGAAAGCCCAAAGAAATCCCAAAGAAAGACCAAAGAAAGCCCAAGGAAAGGGGAAAGAAAGCCCAAAGAAAGCCCAAAGAAAGGGGAAAGAAAGCCCAAATAAAGGGAAAATAAAGGAGAAAGAAAGCCCAAAGAAAGTCCAAAGAAAGGGGAAAGAAAGCCCAAAGAAAGGGGAAAGAAAGCCCAAAGAAAGGGGAAAGAAAGCCCAAAGAAAGCCCAAAGAAAGCCAAAGAAAGCCCAAAGAAAGGCCAAAGAAAGCCCAAAGAAAGGGGAAAGAAAGCCCAAAGAAAGCCACAAGAAAGCCACAAGAAAGGGGAAAGAAAGCCCAAAGAAAGGGGAAAGTAAGCCCCAAAAAAGCCAAAGAAAGCCCAAGGAAAGCCCAAAGAAAGACCAAAGAAAGCCCAAAGAAAGCCCAAAGAAAGCCCAAACAAAGGGGAAAGAAAGCCAAAGAAAGCCCAAAGAAAGGGGAAAGAAAGCCCAAATAAAGGGAAAATAAAGGAGAAAGAAAGCCCAAAGAAAGTCCAAAGAAAGGGGAAAGAAAGCCCAAAGAAAGGGGAAAGAAAGCCCAAAGAAAGGGGAAAGAAAGCCCAAAGAAAGCCCAAAGAAAGCCCAAAGAAAGCCCAAAGAAAGGCCAAAGAAAGCCCAAAGAAAGGGGAAAGAAAGCCCAAAGAAAGCCACAAGAAAGCCACAAGAAAGGGGAAAGAAAGCCCAAAGAAAGGGGAAAGTAAGCCCCAAAAAAGCCAAAGAAAGCCCAAGGAAAGCCCAAAGAAAGACCAAAGAAAGCCCAAAGAAAGCCCAAAGAAAGCCCAAACAAAGGGGAAAGAAAGCCCAAAGAAAGCCCAAGGAAAAGGGAAAGAAAGCCCAAAGAAAGCCCAAAGAAAGGGGAAAGAAAGCCCAAAGAAAGCCCAAAGAAAGGGGAAAGAAAGCCCAAAGAAAGCCCAAAGAAAGGGGAAAGAAAGCCCAAAGAAAGGGGAAAGAAAGCCCAAAGAAAGCCCAAAGAAAGAGGAAAGAAAGCCCAAAGAAACGGGAAAGAAAGCACAAAGAAAGGGGAAAGAAAGCCCAAAGAAAGGGGAAAGAAAGCCCAAAGAAAGGGGAAAGAAAGCCCAAAGAAAGCCCAAAGAAAGGGGAAAGAAAGGCCAAAGAAAGGGGAAAGAAAGCCCAAAGAAAGCCCAAATAAAGCCCAAAGAAAGCCCAGAGAAAGCCCATAGAAAGCCCGAAGAAAGCCCAAAGAAAGGCCAAAGAAAGCCCAAAGAAAGGGGAAAGAAAGCCCAAAGAAAGGGGAAAGAAAGCCCAAAGAAAGCCCAAAGAAAGCCACAAGAAAGGGGAAAGAAAGCCCAAAGAAAGGGGAAAGAAAGCCCAAAGAAATCCCAAAGAAAGCCCAAAGAAAGCCCAAGGAAAGGTGAAAGAAAGCCCAAAGAAAGCCCAAAGAAAGCCCAAAGAAATGCCAAAGCAAGCCCAAAGAAAGCCAAAAGAAAGCCACAAGAAAGGGGAAAGAAAGCCCAAAGAAAGGGGAAAGAAAGCCCAAAGAAAGTCCAAAGAAAGGGGAAAGAAAGCCCAAAGAAAGCCCAAAGAAAGGGGAAAGAAAGCTCAAAGAAAGCCCAAAGAAAGGGGAAAGAAAGCCCAAAGAAAGCCCAAAGAAAGGGGAAAGAAAGCCCAAAGAAAGCCCAAAGAAAGGGGAAAGAAAGCCCAACGAAAGCCCAAAGAAAGGGGAAAGAAAGCCCAAAGAAAGCCAAAGAAAGCCCAAAGAAAGCCCCAAGAAAGGGGAAAGAAAGCCCAAAGAAAGGGGAAAGAAAGCCCAAAGAAATCCCAAAGAAATCCCAAGAAAGCCCAAAGAAAGCCCAAAGAAAGCCCAAAGGAAGCCCAAGGAAAGCCCAAAGAAAGCCCAAAGAAAGCCCAAAGAAAGGGGAAAGAAAGCGGAAAGAAAGCCCAAAGAAAGGGGAAAGAAAGCCCAAAGAAAGGGGAAAGAAAGCCCAAAGAAAGGGGAAAGAAAGCCCAAAGAAAGGGGAAAGAAAGCCCAAAGAAAGCCCAAAGAAAGCCCAAAGAAAGGAGAAAGAAAGCCCAAAGAAAGGGGAAAGAAAGGCCAAAGAAAGCGGAAAGAAAGCCCAAAGAGAGGGGAAAGAAAGCCCAAAGAAAGGGGAAAGAAAGCCCAAAGAAAGCCCAAAGAAAGCCCAAAGAAAGGGGAAAGAAAGGCCAAAGAAAGGGGAAAGAAAGCCCAAAGAAAGCCCAAAGAAAGGGAAAGAAGCCCAAAGAAAGCCCAAATAAAGCCCAAAGAAAGCCCAGAGAAAGCCCATAGAAAGCCCAAAGAAAGCCACAAGAAAGTGGAAAGAAAGCCCAAAGAAAGGGGAAAGAAAGCCCAAAGAAATCCCAAAGAAAGCCAAAAGAAAGCCCAAGGAAAGGGGAAAGAAAGCCCAAAGAAAGCCCAAAGAAAGGGGAAAGAAAGCCCAAAGAAAGGGAAAATAAAGGAGAAAGAAAGCCCAAAGAAAGTCCAAAGAAAGGGGAAAGAAAGCCCAAAGAAGGGGGAAAGAAAGCCCAAAGAAAGGGGAAAGAAAGCCCAAAGAAAGCCCAAAGAAAGCCCAAATAAAGCCCAAAGAAAGCCCAAAGAAAGGCCAAAGAAAGCCCAAAGAAAGGGGAAAGAAAGCCCAAAGAAAGCCACAAGAAAGCCACAAGAAAGGGGAAAGAAAGCCAAAGAAAGGGGAAAGAAAGCCCCAAAAAAGCCCAAAGAAAGCCCAAGGAAAGCCCAAAGAAAGACCAAAGAAAGCCCAAAGAAAGCCCAAAGAAAGCCCAAACAAAGGGGAAAGAAAGCCCCAAGAAAGCCCAAGGAAAAGGGAGAGAAAGCCCAAAGAAAGCCCAAAGAAAGGGGAAAGAAAGCCCAAAGAAAGCCCAAAGAAAGGGAAAGAAAGCCCAAAGAAAGCCCAAAGAAAGGGGAAAGAAAGCCCAAAGAAAGGGGAAAGAAAGCCCAAAGAAAGCCCAAAGAAAGAGGAAAGAAAGCCCAAAGAAAGGGGAAAGAAAGCACAAAGAAAGGGGAAAGAAAGCCCAAAGAAAGGGGAAAGAAGCCCAAAGAAAGGGGAAAGAAAGCCCAAAGAAAGCCCAAAGAAAGGGGAAAGAAAGGCCAAAGAAAGGGGAAAGAAAGCCCAAAGAAAGCCCAAATAAAGCCCAAAGAAAGCCCAGAGAAAGCCCATAGAAAGCCCAAAGAAAGCCCAAAGAAAGGCCAAAGAAAGCCCAAAGAAAGGGGAAAGAAAGCCCAAAGAAAGGGGAAAGAAAGCCCAAAGAAAGCCCAAAGAAAGCCACAAGAAAGGGGAAAGAAAGCCCAAAGAAATCCCAAAGAAAGCCCAAAGAAATCCCAAAGAAAGCCCAAAGAAAGCCCAAGGAAAGGTGAAAGAAAGCCCAAAGAAAGCCCAAAGAAAGGGGAAAGAAAGCCCAAAGAAAGGGAAAATAAAGGAGAAAGAAAGCCCAAAGAAAGCCCAAAGAAAGGAGAAAGAAAGCCCAAAGAAAGGGGAAAGAAAGCCCAAAGAAAGGGGAAAGAAAGCCCAAAGAAAGCCCAAAGAAAGCCCAAAGAAAGCCCAAAGAAAGCCCAAAGAAAGCCCAAAGAAAGGCCAAAGAAAGGGGAAAGAAAGCCCAAAGAAAGCCCAAAGAAAGGGAAAGAAGCCCAAAGAAAGCCCAAATAAAGCCCAAAGAAAGCCCACAGAAAGCCCATAGAAAGCCCAAAGAAAGCCACAAGAAAGTGGAAAGAAAGCCCAAAGAAAGGGGAAAGAAAGCCCAAAGAAATCCCAAAGAAAGCGCAAAGAAAGCCCAAGGAAAGGGGAAAGAAAGCCCAAAGAAAGCCCAAAGAAAGGGGCAAGAAAGCCCAAAGAAAGGGAAAATAAAGGAGAAAGAAAGCCCAAAGAAAGTCCAAAGAAAGGGGAAAGAAAGCCCAAAGAAAGGGGAAAGAAAGCCCAAAGAAAGGGGAAAGAAAGCCCAAAGAAAGCCCAAAGAAAGCCCAAAGAAAGCCCAAAGAAAGGCCAAAGAAAGCCAAAGAAAGGGGAAAGAAAGCCCAAAGAAAGCCACAAGAAAGCCACAAGAAAGGGGAAAGAAAGCCCAAAGAAAGGGGAAAGAAAGCCCCAAAAAAGCCCAAAGAAAGCCCAAGGAAAGCCCAAAGAAAGACCAAAGAAAGCCCAAAGAAAGCCCAAAGAAAGCCCAAACAAAGGGGAAAGAAAGCCCAAAGAAAGCCCAAGGAAAAGGGAAAGAAAGCCCAAAGAAAGCCCAAAGAAAGGGGAAAGAAAGCCCAAAGAAAGCCCAAAGAAAGGGGAAAGAAAGCCCAAAGAAAGCCCAAAGAAAGGGGAAAGAAAGCCCAAAGAAAGGTGAAAGAAAGCCCAAAGAAAGCCCAAAGAAAGAGGAAAGAAAGCCCAAAGAAAGGGGAAAGAAAGCACAAAGAAAGGGGAAAGAAAGCCCAAAGAAAGGGGAAAGAAAGCCAAAGAAAGGGGAAGAAAGCCCAAAGAAAGCCCAAAGAAAGGGGAAAGAAAGGCCAAAGAAAGGGGAAAGAAAGCCCAAAGAAAGCCCAAATAAAGCCCAAAGAAAGCCCAGAGAAAGCCCATAGAAAGCCCAAAGAAAGCCCAAAGAAAGGCCAAAGAAAGCCCAAAGATAGGGGAAAGAAAGCCCAAAGAAAGGGGAAAGAAAGCCCAAAGAAAGCCACAAGAAAGGGGAAAGAAAGCCCATAGAAAGGGTAAAGAAAGCCCAAAGAAATCCCAAAGAAAGCCCAAAGAAAGCCCAAGGAAAGGTGAAAGAAAGCCCAAAGAAAGCCCAAAGAAAGCCCAAAGAAATGCCAAAGAAAGCCCAAAGAAAGCCACAAGAAACCCACAAGAAACGGGGAAAGAAAGCCCAAAGAAAGGGGAAAGAAAGCCCAAAGAAAGTCCAAAGAAAGGGGAAAGAAAGCCCAAAGAAAGCCCAAAGAAAGGGGAAAGAAAGCCCAAAGAAAGCCCAAAGAAAGGGGAAAGAAAGCCCAAAGAAAGCCCAAAGAAAGGGGAAAGAAAGCCCAAAGAAAGCCCAAAGAAAGGGGAAAGAAAGCCCAACGAAAGCCCAAAGAAAGGGGAAAGAAAGCCCAAAGAAAGCCCAAAGAAAGCGCAAAGAAAGCCCCAAGAAAGGGGAAAGAAAGCCCAAAGAAAGGGGAAAGAAAGCCCAAAGAAATCCCAAAGAAATCCCAAAGAAAGCCCAAAGAAAGCCCAAAGAAAGCCCAAAGGAAGCCCAAGGAAAGCCCAAAGAAAGCCCAAAGAAAGCCCAAAGAAAGGGGAAAGAAAGCCCAAAGAAAGGGGAAAGAAAGGCCAAAGAAAGCGGAAAGAAAGCCCAAAGAGAGGGGAAAGAAAGCCCAAAGAAAGGGGAAAGAAAGCCCAAAGAAAGCCCAAAGAAAGGGGAAAGAAAGCCCAAAGAAAGGGGAAAGAAAGCCCAAAGAAAGGGGAAAGAAAGCCCAGAGAAAGCCCAAAGAAAGGAGAAAGAAGCCCAAAGAAAGGGGAAAGAAAGCCCAAAGAAAGGGCAAAGAAAGCCCAAAGAAAGGGCAAAGAAAGCCAAAAGAAATGGGAAAGAAAGCCCAAAGAAAGGGAAAGAAAGCCCAAAGAAATCCCAAAGAAAGCCCAAAGGAAGCCCAAGGAAAGCCCAAAGAAAGCCCAAAGAAAGCCCAAAGAAAGGGGGAAGAAAGCCCAAAGAAAGCCCAAAGAAAGCCCAAACACAGCCCAAAGAAAGCCCAAAGAAAGCCCAAAGAAAGGGGAAAGAAAGCCCAAAGAAAGGGGAAAGAAAGCCCAAAGAAAGGGGAAAGAAATCCCAAAGAAAGGGGAAAGAAAGCCAAAGAAAGGGGAAAGAAAGCCCAAAGAAAGGGGAAGGAAAGCCGAAAGAAAGGCCAAAGAAAGCCCAAAGAAAGCAGAATGAAAGGGAAAGAAAGCCCAAAGAAAGGGGAAAGAAAGCCCAAAGAAAGGGGAAAGAAAGCCCAAAGAAAGGGGAAAGAAAGCCCAAAGAAAGGGGAAAGAAAGCCCAAAGAAAGGGGAAAGAAAGGGGAAGACAGCCCAAAGAAAGCCCAAAGAAAGGGGAAAGAAAGCCCAAAGAAAGTCCAAAGAAAGGGGAAAGAAAGGCCAAAGAAAGCCCAAAGAAAGGGGAAAGAAAGCCCAAAGAAAGCCCAACGAAAACCTAAAGAAAGGAGAAAGAAAGCCAAAAGAAAGCCCAAAGAAAGGGGAAAGAAAGCCAAAGAAAGCCCAAAGAAAGCCCAAAAAAGCCCAAAGAAAGGGGAAAGAAAGCCCAAAGAAAGCCCAAAGAAAGGGTAAAGAAAGCGCAAAGGAAGTCCAAACAAAGCCAAAGAAAGCACAAAGAAAGCACAAAGACAGGGGAAAGAAAGCCGAAAGAAAGGGGAAAGAAAGCCCAAAGAAAGCCGAAAGAAAGCCCAAAGAAAGCCCAAAGTAAGCCCAAAGGAAGCTCAAAGAAAGCCAAAGAAAGCCCAAAGAAAGGGGAAAGAAAGCCCAAAGAAAGCCCAAAGAAAGGAGAAAGAAGCCCAAAGAAAGCCCAAAGAAAGCCCAAAGAAAGCCCAAAGAAAGGAGAAAGAAGCCCAAAGAAAGCCCAAAGAAAGCCCCAAGAAAGGGGAAAGAAAGCCCAAAGAAAGGGGAAAGAAAGCCCAAGGAAATCCCAAAGAAAGCCCAAAGAAAGCCCAAGGAAAGGGGAAAGAAAGCCCAAAGAAAGCCCAAAGAAAGGGGAAAGAAAGCCCAAAGAAAGGGAAAATAAAGGAGAAAGAAAGCCCAAAGAAAGCCCAAAGAAAGGGGAAAGAAAGCCCAAAGAAAGGGGAAAGAAAGCCCAAAGAAAGCCCAAAGAAAGCCCAAAGAAAGCCCAAAGAAAGCCCAAAGAAAGGAGAAAGAAGCCCAAAGAAAGGGGAAAGAAAGCGCAAAGAAAGGGGAAAGAAAGCCCAAAGTAAGAGAAAGAAAGCCCAAAGAAAGCCCAAAGACAGGGGAAAGTAAGCCCTAAGAAAGGGCAAAGAAAGCCCAAAGAAAGGGCAAAGAAACCCAAAGAAAGGGCAAAGAAAGCCAAAGAAAGGGGAAGAAAGCCCAAAGAAAGGGGAAAGAAAGCCCAAAGAAATCCCAAAGAAATCCCAAAGAAAGCCCAAAGAAAGCCCAAAGAAAGCCCAAAGGAAGCCCAAGGAAAGCCCAAAGAAAGCCCAAAGAAAGCCCAAAGAAAGGGGAAAGAAAGCCGAAAGAAAGCCCAAAGAAAGCCCAAAGAAAGACCAAACACAGCCCAAAGAAAGCCCCAAGAAAGCACAAAGAAAGGGGAAAGAAAGCCCAAAGAAAGGGGAAAGAAAGCCCAAAGAAAGGGGAAAGAAATCCCAAAGAAAGGGGAAAGAAAGCCAAAGAAAGGGGAAAGAAAGCCCAAAGAAAGGGGAAGGAAAGCCAAAAGAAAGGCCAAAGAAAGCCCAAAGAAAGCAGAATGAAAGCCCAAAGAAAGCCCAAAGAAAGGGGAAAGAAAGCGCAAAGAAAGGGGAAAGAAAGCCCAAAGAAAGCCCAAAGAAAGCCCAAAGAAAGGGGAAAGAAAGCCCAAAGAAAGGGGAAAGAAAGGGGAAGATAGCCCAAAGAAAGCCCAAAGAAAGGGGAAAGAAAGCCCAAAGAAAGTCCAAAGAAAGGGGAAAGAAAGGCCAAAGAAAGCCCAAAGAAAGGGGAAAGAAAGCCCAAAGAAAGCCCAACGAAAGCCTAAAGAAAGGAGAAAGAAAGCCAAAAGAAAGCCCAAAGAAAGGGGAAAGAAAGCCCAAAGAAAGCCCAAAGAAAGCCCAAAGAAAGGGGAAAGAAAGCCCAAAGAAAGCCCAAAGAAAGGGTAAAGAAAGCCCAAAGAAAGTACAAACAAAGCCCAAAGAAAGCCCAAAGAAAGCCCAAAGAAAGGGAAAGAAATCCCAAAGAAAGGGGAAAGAAAGCCCAAAGAAAGCTGAAAGAAAGCCCAAAGAAAGCCCAAAGTAAGCCCAAAGGAAGCTCAAAGAAAGCCCAAAGAAAGCCCAAAGAAAGGGGAAAGAAAGCCCAAAGAAAGCCCAAAGAATGCCTAAAGAAAGGGGAAAGAAAGCCCAAAGAAAGCACAAAGAAAGCCCAAAGAAAGCCCAAAGAAAGGGGAAAGAAAGCCCAAAGAAAGCCCAAAGAAAGGGGAAAGAAAGCCCAAAGTAAGGGGAAAGAAAGCCACCAGAAAGCCCAAAGAAAGATGAAAGAAAGCCCAAAGAAAGTGGAAAGAAAGCCCAAGGAAAGGGGAAAGAAAGCCCAAAGAAAGGGGAAAGAAAGCCCAAAGAAAGGGGAAAGAAAGCCCAAAGAAAGGGGAAAGAAAGCCCAAAGAAAGCCCAAAGAAAGCCCAAAGAAAGGGGAAAGAAAGCCCAAAGAATGCCCAAAGAAAGGAGAAAGAAGCCCAAAGAAAGCCCAAAGAAAGCCCAAAGAAAGCCCAGAGAAAGCCCATAGAAAGCCCAAAGAAAGCCCAAAGAAAGCCCAAAGAAAGCCCAAAGAAAGGGGAAGGAAAGCCCAAAGAAAGCCCAAAGAAAGCCCAAAGAAAGCCCAAAGAAAGGGGAAAGAAAGCCCAAAGAAAGGGGAAAGAAAGCCCAAAGAAAGCCCAAAGAAAGCCCCAAGAAAGGGGAAAGAAAGCCCAAAGAAAGGGGAAAGAAAGCCCAAAGAAAGCCCAAAGAAAGCCCAAAGAAAGCCCAAAGAAAGCCCAAAGGAAGCCCAAGGAAAGCCCAAAGAAAGCCCAAATAAAACCCAAAGAAAGGGGAAAGAAAGCCAAAGGAAATCCCAAAGAAAGCCCAAAGAAAGCCCAAAGACAGCCCAAAGAAATCCCAAAGAAAGCCCAAAGAAAGGTGAAAGAAAGGGGAAAGAAAGCCCAAAGAAAGGGGAAAGAAAGCCCAAAGAAAGGGGAAAGAAATCCCAAAGAAAGGGGAAAGAAATCCCAAAGAAAGGGGAAAGAAAGCCCAAAGAAAGGGGAAAGAAAGCCCAAAGAAATCCCAAAGAAAGCCCAAAGAAAGGGGGAAGAAAGCCCAAAGAAAGGGGAAAGAAAGCCCAAAGAAAGGGGAAAGAAAGCCCAAAGAAATGGGAAAGAAAGCCCAAAGAAAGCCCAAAGAAAGCCCAAAGAAAGGGGAAAGAAAGCCCAAAGAAATCCCAAAGAAAGCCCAAAGAAAGCCCAAGGAAAGGGGAAAGAAAGCCCAAAGAAAGCCCAAAGAAAGGGGAAAGAAAGCCCAAAGAAAGGGAAAATAAAGGAGAAAGAAAGCCCAAAGAAAGCCCAAAGAAAGGGGAAAGAAAGCCCAAAGAAAGGGGAAAGAAAGCCCAAAGAAAGGGGAAAGAAAGCCCAAAGAAAGCCCAAAGAAAGCCCAAAGAAAGCCCAAAGAAAGCCCAAAGAAAGGGGAAAGAAAGGCCAAAGAAAGGGGAAAGAAAGCCCAAAGAAAGCCCAAAGAAAGGGGAAAGAAGCCCAAAGAAAGCCCAAATAAAGCCCAAAGAAAGCCCAGAGAAAGCCCATAGAAAGCCCAAAGAAAGCCCAAAGAAAGGCCAAAGAAAGCCCCACGAAAGGGGAAAGAAAGCCCAAAGAAAGGGGAAAGAAAGCCCAAAGAAATCCCAAAGAAATTCCAAAGAAAGCCCAAAGAAAGCCCAAAGGAAGCCCAAGGAAAGCCCAAAGAAAGCCCAAAGAAAGCCCAAAGAAAGGGGAAAGAAATCCCAAAGAAAGCCCAAAGAAAGGGGAAAGAAGCCCAAAGAAAGCCCAAATAAAGCCCAAAGAAAGCCCAGAGAAAGCCCATAGAAAGCCCAAAGAAAGCCCAAAGAAATGCCAAAGAAAGCCCAAAGAAAGCCACAAGAAAGCCACAAGAAAGGGGAAAGAAAGCCCAAAGAAAGGGGAAAGAAAGCCCAAAGAAAGTCCAAAGAAAGGGGAAAGAAAGCCCAAAGAAAGCCCAAAGAAAGGGGAAAGAAAGCCCAAAGAAAGCCCAAAGAAAGGGGAAAGAAAGCCCAACGAAAGCCCAAAGAAAGGGGAAAGAAAGCCCAAAGAAAGCCCAAAGAAAGCGCAAAGTAAGCCCCAAGAAAGGGGAAAGAAAGCCCAAAGAAAGGGGAAAGAAAGCCCAAAGAAATCCCAAAGAAATCCCAAAGAAAGCCCAAAGAAAGCCCAAAGAAAGCCCAAAGGAAGCCCAAGGAAAGCCCAAAGAAAGCCCAAAGAAAGCCCAAAGAAAGGGGAAAGAAAGCGGAAAGAAAGCCCAAAGAAAGGGGAAAGAAAGCCCAAAGAAAGGGGAAAGAAAGCCCAAAGAAAGGGGAAAGAAAGCCCAAAGAAAGGGGAAAGAAAGCCCAAAGAAAGGGGAAAGAAAGCCCAAAGAAAGCCCAAAGAAAGCCCAAAGAAAGGAGAAAGAAAGCCCAAAGAAAGGGGAAAGAAAGGCCAAAGAAAGCGGAAAGAAAGCCCAAAGAGAGGGGAAAGAAAGCCCAAACAAAGGGGAAAGAAAGCCCAAAGAAAGCCCAAAGAAAGCCCAAAGAAAGGGGAAAGAAAGGCCAAAGAAAGGGGAAAGAAAGCCCAAAGAAAGCCCAAAGAAAGGGGAAAGAAGCCCAAAGAAAGCCCAAATAAAGCCCAAAGAAAGCCCAGAGAAAGCCCATTGAAAGCCCAAAGAAAGCCACAAGAAAGTGGAAAGAAAGCCCAAAGAAAGGGGAAAGAAAGCCCAAAGAAATCCCAAAGAAAGCCCAAAGAAAGCCCAAGGAAAGGGGAAAGAAAGCCCAAAGAAAGCCCAAAGAAAGGGGAAAGAAAGCCCAAAGAAAGGGAAAATAAAGGAGAAAGAAAGCCCAAAGAAAGTCCAAAGAAAGGGGAAAGAAAGCCCAAAGAAAGGGGAAAGAAAGCCCAAAGAAAGGGGAAAGAAAGCCCAAAGAAAGCCCAAAGAAAGCCCAAAGAAAGCCCAAAGAAAGGCCAAAGAAAGCCCAAAGAAAGGGGAAAGAAAGCCCAAAGAAAGCCACAAGAAAGCCACAAGAAAGGGGAAAGAAAGCCCAAAGAAAGGGGAAAGTAAGCCCCAAAAAAGCCCAAAGAAAGCCCAAGGAAAGCCCAAAGAAAGACCAAAGAAAGCCCAAAGAAAGCCCAAAGAAAGCCCAAACAAAGGGGAAAGAAAGCCCAAAGAAAGCCCAAGGAAAAGGGAAAGAAAGCAAAAAGAAAGCCCAAAGAAAGGGGAAAGAAAGCCCAAAGAAAGCCCAAAGAAAGGGGAAAGAAAGCCCAAAGAAAGCCCAAAGAAAGGGGAAAGAAAGCCCAAAGAAAGGGGAAAGAAAGCCCAAAGAAAGCCCAAAGAAAGAGGAAAGAAAGCCCAAAGAAACGGGAAAGAAAGCACAAAGAAAGGGGAAAGAAAGCCCAAAGAAAGGGGAAAGAAAGCCCAAAGAAAGGGGAAAGAAAGCCCAAAGAAAGCCCAAAGAAAGGGGAAAGAAAGACCAAAGAAAGGGGAAAGAAAGCCCAAAGAAAGCCCAAATAAAGCCCAAAGAAAGCCCAGAGAAAGCCCATAGAAAGCCCAAAGAAAGCCCAAAGAAAGGCCAAAGAAAGCCCAAAGAAAGGGGAAAGAAAGCCCAAAGAAAGGGGAAAGAAAGCCCAAAGAAAGCCCAAAGAAAGCCACAAGAAAGGGGAAAGAAAGCCCAAAGAAAGGGGAAAGAAAGCCCAAAGAAATCCCAAAGAAAGCCCAAAGAAAGCCCAAGGAAAGGTGAAAGAAAGCCCAAAGAAAGCCCAAAGAAAGCCCAAAGAAATGCCAAAGCAAGCCCAAAGAAAGCCAAAAGAAAGCCACAAGAAAGGGGAAAGAAAGCCCAAAGAAAGGGGAAAGAAAGCCCAAAGAAAGTCCAAAGAAAGGGGAAAGAAAGCCCAAAGAAAGCCCAAAGAAAGGGGAAAGAAAGCTCAAAGAAAGCCCAAAGAAAGGGGAAAGAAAGCCCAAAGAAAGCCCAAAGAAAGGGGAAAGAAAGCCCAAGAAAGCCCAAAGAAAGGGGAAAGAAAGCCCAACGAAAGCCCAAAGAAAGGGGAAAGAAAGCCCAAAGAAAGCCCAAAGAAAGCCCAAAGAAAGCCCCAAGAAAGGGGAAAGAAAGCCCAAAGAAAGGGGAAAGAAAGCCCAAAGAAATCCCAAAGAAATCCCAAAGAAAGCCCAAAGAAAGCCCAAAGAAAGCCCAAAGGAAGCCCAAGGAAAGCCCAAAGAAAGCCCAAAGAAAGCCCAAAGAAAGGGGAAAGAAAGCGGAAAGAAAGCCCAAAGAAAGGGGAAAGAAAGCCCAAAGAAAGGGGAAAGAAAGCCCAAAGAAAGGGGAAAGAAAGCCCAGAGAAAGGGGAAAGAAAGCCCAAAGAAAGGGGAAAGAAAGCCCAAAGAAAGCCCAAAGAAAGCCCAAAGAAAGGAGAAAGAAAGCCCAAAGAAAGGGGAAAGAAAGGCCAAAGAAAGCGGAAAGAAAGCCCAAAGAGAGGGGAAAGAAAGCCCAAAGAAAGGGGAAAGAAAGCCCAAAGAAAGCCCAAAGAAAGCCCAAAGAAAGGGGAAAGAAAGGCCAAAGAAAGGGGAAAGAAAGCCCAAAGAAAGCCCAAAGAAAGGGGAAAGAAGCCCAAAGAAAGCCCAAATAAAGCCCAAAGAAAGCCCAGAGAAAGCCCATAGAAAGCCCAAAGAAAGCCACAAGAAAGTGGAAAGAAAGCCCAAAGAAAGGGGAAAGAAAGCCCAAAGAAATCCCAAAGAAAGCCCAAAGAAAGCCCAAGGAAAGGGAAAAGAAAGCCCAAAGAAAGCCCAAAGAAAGGGGAAAGAAAGCCCAAAGAAAGGGAAAATAAAGGAGAAAGAAAGCCCAAAGAAAGTCCAAAGAAAGGGGAAAGAAAGCCCAAAGAAGGGGGAAAGAAAGCCCAAAGAAAGGGGAAAGAAAGCCCAAAGAAAGCCCAAAGAAAGCCCAAATAAAGCCCAAAGAAAGCCCAAAGAAAGGCCAAAGAAAGCCCAAAGAAAGGGGAAAGAAAGCCCAAAGAAAGCCACAAGAAAGCCACAAGAAAGGGGAAAGAAAGCCCAAAGAAAGGGGAAAGAAAGCCCCAAAAAAGCCCAAAGAAAGCCCAAGGAAAGCCCAAAGAAAGACCAAAGAAAGCCCAAAGAAAGCCCAAAGAAAGCCCAAACAAAGGGGAAAGAAAGCCCAAAGAAAGCCCAAGGAAAAGGGAAAGAAAGCCCAAAGAAAGCCCAAAGAAAGGGGAAAGAAAGCCCAAAGAAAGCCCAAAGAAAGGGGAAAGAAAGCCCAAAGAAAGCCCAAAGAAAGGGGAAAGAAAGCCCAAAGAAAGGGGAAAGAAAGCCCAAAGAAAGCCAAAGAAAGAGGAAAGAAAGCCCAAAGAAAGGGGAAAGAAAGCACAAAGAAAGGGAAAGAAAGCCCAAAGAAAGGGGAAAGAAAGCCCAAAGAAAGGGGAAAGAAAGCCCAAAGAAAGCCCAAAGAAAGGGGAAAGAAAGGCCAAAGAAAGGGGAAAGAAAGCCCAAAGAAAGCCCAAATAAAGCCCAAAGAAAGCCCAGAGAAAGCCCATAGAAAGCCCAAAGAAAGCCCAAAGAAAGGCCAAAGAAAGCCCAAAGAAAGGGGAAAGAAAGCCCAAAGAAAGGGGAAAGAAAGCCCAAAGAAAGCCCAAAGAAAGCCACAAGAAAGGGGAAAGAAAGCCCAAAGAAATCCCAAAGAAAGCCCAAAGAAATCCCAAAGAAAGCCCAAAGAAAGCCCAAGGAAAGGTGAAAGAAAGCCCAAAGAAAGCCCAAAGAAAGGGGAAAGAAAGCCCAAAGAAAGGGAAAATAAAGGAGAAAGAAAGCCCAAAGAAAGCCCAAAGAAAGGGGAAAGAAAGCCCAAAGAAAGGGGAAAGAAAGCCCAAAGAAAGGGGAAAGAAAGCCCAAAGAAAGCCCAAAGAAAGCCCAAAGAAAGCCCAAAGAAAGCCCAAAGAAAGGCCAAAGAAAGGGAAAGAAAGCCCAAAGAAAGCCCAAAGAAAGGGGAAAGAAGCCCAAAGAAAGCCCAAATAAAGCCCAAAGAAAGCCCACAGAAAGCCCATAGAAAGCCCAAAGAAAGCCACAAGAAAGTGGAAAGAAAGCCCAAAGAAAGGGGAAAGAAAGCCCAAAGAAATCCCAAAGAAAGCCCAAAGAAAGCCCAAGGAAAGGGGAAAGAAAGCCCAAAGAAAGCCCAAAGAAAGGGGAAAGAAAGCCCAAAGAAAGGGAAAATAAAGGAGAAAGAAAGCCCAAAGAAAGTCCAAAGAAAGGGGAAAGAAAGCCCAAAGAAAGGGGAAAGAAAGCCCAAAGAAAGGGGAAAGAAAGCCCAAAGAAAGCCCAAAGAAAGCCCAAAGAAAGCCCAAAGAAAGGCCAAAGAAAGCCCAAAGAAAGGGGAAAGAAAGCCCAAAGAAAGCCACAAGAAAGCCACAAGAAAGGGGAAAGAAAGCCCAAAGAAAGGGGAAAGAAAGCCCCAAAAAAGCCCAAAGAAAGCCCAAGGAAAGCCCAAAGAAAGACCAAAGAAAGCCCAAAGAAAGCCCAAAGAAAGCCCAAACAAAGGGGAAAGAAAGCCCAAAGAAAGCCCAAGGAAAAGGGAAAGAAAGCCCAAAGAAAGCCCAAAGAAAGGGGAAAGAAAGCCCAAAGAAAGCCCAAAGAAAGGGGAAAGAAAGCCCAAAGAAAGCCCAAAGAAAGGGGAAAGAAAGCCCAAAGAAAGGTGAAAGAAAGCCCAAAGAAAGCCCAAAGAAAGAGGAAAGAAAGCCCAAAGAAAGGGGAAAGAAAGCACAAAGAAAGGGGAAAGAAAGCCCAAAGAAAGGGGAAAGAAAGCCCAAAGAAAGGGGAAAGAAAGCCCAAAGAAAGCCCAAAGAAAGGGGAAAGAAAGGCCAAAGAAAGGGGAAAGAAAGCCCAAAGAAAGCCCAAATAAAGCCCAAAGAAAGCCCAGAGAAAGCCCATAGAAAGCCCAAAGAAAGCCCAAAGAAAGGCCAAAGAAAGCCCAAAGAAAGGGGAAAGAAAGCCCAAAGAAAGGGGAAAGAAAGCCCAAAGAAAGCCACAAGAAAGGGGAAAGAAAGCCCATAGAAAGGGTAAAGAAAGCCCAAAGAAATCCCAAAGAAAGCCCAAAGAAAGCCCAAGGAAAGGTGAAAGAAATCCCAAAGAAAGCCCAAAGAAAGCCCAAAGAAATGCCAAAGAAAGCCCAAAGAAAGCCACAAGAAAGCCACAAGAAACGGGAAAGAAAGCCCAAAGAAAGGGGAAAGAAAGCCCAAAGAAAGTCCAAAGAAAGGGGAAAGAAAGCCCAAAGAAAGCCCAAAGAAAGGGGAAAGAAAGCCAAAGAAAGCCCAAAGAAAGGGGAAAGAAAGCCCAAAGAAAGCCCAAAGAAAGGGGAAAGAAAGCCCAAAGAAAGCCCAAAGAAAGGGGAAAGAAAGCCCAACGAAAGCCCAAAGAAAGGGGAAAGAAAGCCCAAAGAAAGCCCAAAGAAAGCGCAAAGAAAGCCCCAAGAAAGGGGAAAGAAAGCCCAAAGAAAGGGGAAAGAAAGCCCAAAGAAATCCCAAAGAAATCCCAAAGAAAGCCCAAAGAAAGCCCAAAGAAAGCCCAAAGGAAGCCCAAGGAAAGCCCAAAGAAAGCCCAAAGAAAGCCCAAAGAAAGGGGAAAGAAAGCCCAAAGAAAGGGGAAAGAAAGGCCAAAGAAAGCGGAAAGAAAGCCCAAAGAGAGGGGAAAGAAAGCCCAAAGAAAGGGGAAAGAAAGCCCAAAGAAAGCCCAAAGAAAGCCCAAAGAAAGGGGAAAGAAAGGCCAAAGAAAGGGGAAAGAAAGCCCAAAGAAAGCCCAAAGAAAGGGGAAAGAAAGCCCAAAGAAAGGGGAAAGAAAGCCCAAAGAAAGCCCAAAGAAAGGGGAAAGAAAGGCCAAAGAAAGGGGAAAGAAAGCCCAAAGAAAGCCCAAATAAAGCCCAAAGAAAGCCCAGAGAAAGCCCATAGAAAGCCCAAAGAAAGCCCAAAGAAAGGGGAAAGAAAGCCCAAAGAAAGGGGAAAGAAAGCCCAAAGAAAGGGGAAAGAAAGCCCAAAGAAAGCCCAAAGAAAGCCACAAGAAAGGGGAAAGAAAGCCCAAAGAAATCCCAAAGAAAGCCTAAAGAAATCCCAAAGAAAGCCCAAAGAAAGCCCAAGGAAAGGTGAAAGAAAGCCCAAAGAAAGCCCAAAGAAAGGGGAAAGAAAGCCCAAAGAAAGGGAAAATAAAGGAGAAAGAAAGCCCAAAGAAAGCCCAAAGAAAGGGGAAAGAAAGCCCAAAGAAAGGGGAAAGAAAGCCCAAAGAAAGGGGAAAGAAAGCCCAAAGAAAGCCCAAAGAAAGGCCAAAGAAAGCCCAAAGAAAGG
This sequence comes from Columba livia, assembly GCF_036013475.1. Classification (NCBI taxonomy): domain Eukaryota; kingdom Metazoa; phylum Chordata; class Aves; order Columbiformes; family Columbidae; genus Columba; species Columba livia. Next base: position 69,081 of record NW_027043495.1, read on the forward strand.
GGAAAGAAAGCCCAAAGAAAGGGGAAAGAAAGCCCAAAGAAAGCCCAAAGAAAGCCACAAGAAAGGGGAAAGAAAGCCCAAAGAAAGGGGAAAGAAAGCCCAAAGAAATCCCAAAGAAAGCCCAAAGAAAGCCCAAGGAAAGGTGAAAGAAAGCCCAAAGAAAGCCCAAAGAAAGCCCAAAGAAATGCCAAAGAAAGCCCAAAGAAAGCCACAAGAAAGCCACAAGAAAGGGGAAAGAAAGCCCAAAGAAAGGGGAAAGAAAGCCCAAAGAAAGTCCAAAGAAAGGGGAAAGAAAGCCCAAAGAAAGCCCAAAGAAAGGGGAAAGAAAGCCCAAAGAAAGCCCAAAGAAAGGGGAAAGAAAGCCCAAAGAAAGCCCAAAGAAAGGGGAAAGAAAGCCCAAAGAAAGCCCAAAGAAAGGGGAAAGAAAGCCCAACGAAAGCCCAAAGAAAGGGGAAAGAAAGCCCAAAGAAAGCCCAAAGAAAGCGCAAAGAAAGCCCCAAGAAAGGGGAAAGAAAGCCCAAAGAAAGGGGAAAGAAAGCCCAAAGAAATCCCAAAGAAATCCCAAAGAAAGCCCAAAGAAAGCCCAAAGAAAGCCCAAAGGAAGCCCAAGGAAAGCCAAAAGAAAGCCCAAAGAAAGCCCAAAGAAAGGGGAAAGAAAGCCCAAAGAAAGGGGAAAGAAAGGCCAAAGAAAGCGGAAAGAAAGCCCAAAGAGAGGGGAAAGAAAGCCCAAAGAAAGGGGAAAGAAAGCCCAAAGAAAGCCCAAAGAAAGCCAAAAGAAAGGGGAAAGAAATCCCAAAGAAAGGGGAAAGAAAGCCCAAAGAAAGCCCAAAGAAAGGGGAAAGAAGCCCAAAGAAAGCCCAAATAAAGCCCAAAGAAAGCCCAGAGAAAGCCCATAGAAAGCCCAAAGAAAGCCACAAGAAAGTGGAAAAAAAGCCCAAAGAAAGGGGAAAGAAAGCCCAAAGAAATCCCAAAGAAAGCCCAAAGAAAGCCCAAGGAAAGGGGAAAGAAAGCCCAAAGAAGGGAAAGAAAGCCCAAAGAAAGGGAAAATAAAGGAGAAAGAAAGCCCAAAGAAAGTCCAAAGAAAGGGGAAAGAAAGCCCAAAGAAAGGGGAAAGAAAGCCCAAAGAAAGGGGAAAGAAAGCCCAAAGAAAGCCCAAAGAAAGCCCAAAGAAAGCCCAAAGAAAGGCCAAAGAAAGCCCAAAGAAAGGGGAAAGAAAGCCCAAAGAAAGCCACAAGAAAGCCACAAGAAAGGGAAAGAAAGCCCAAAGAAAGGGGAAAGAAAGCCCCAAAAAAGCCCAAAGAAAGCCCAAGGAAAGCCCAAAGAAAGACCAAAGAAAGCCCAAAGAAAGCCCAAAGAAAGCCCAAACAAAGGGGAAAGAAAGCCCAAAGAAAGCCCAAGGAAAAGGGAAAGAAAGCCCAAAGAAAGCCCAAAGAAAGGGGAAAGAAAGCCCAAAGAAAGCCCAAAGAAAGGGGAAAGAAAGCCCAAAGAAAGCCCAAAGAAAGGGGAAAGAAAGCCCAAAGAAAGGGGAAAGAAAGCCCAAAGAAAGCCCAAAGAAAGAGGAAAGAAAGCCCAAAGAAAGGGGAAAGAAAGCACAAAGAAAGGGGAAAGAAAGCCCAAAGAAAGGGGAAAGAAAGCCCAAAGAAAGGGGAAAGAAAGCCCAAAGAAAGCCCAAAGAAAGGGGAAAGAAAGGCCAAAGAAAGGGGAAAGAAAGCCCAAAGAAAGCCCAAATAAAGCCCAAAGAAAGCCCAGAGAAAGCCCATAGAAAGCCCAAAGAAAGCCCAAAGAAAGGGGAAAGAAAGCCCAAAGAAAGGGAAAGAAAGCCCAAAGAAAGGGGAAAGAAAGCCCAAAGAAAGCCCAAAGAAAGCCACAAGAAAGGGGAAAGAAAGCCCAAAGAAATCCCAAAGAAAGCCTAAAGAAATCCCAAAGAAAGCCCAAAGAAAGCCCAAGGAAAGGTGAAAGAAAGCCCATAGAAAGCCCAAAGAAAGGGGAAAGAAAGCCCAAAGAAAGGGAAAATAAAGGAGAAAGAAAGCCCAAAGAAAGCCCAAAGAAAGGGAAAGAAAGCCCAAAGAAAGGGGAAAGAAAGCCCAAAGAAATGGGAAAGAAAGCCCAAAGAAAGCCCAAAGAAAGCCCAAAGAAAGCCCAAAGAAAGCCCAAAGAAAGGGGAAAGAAAGGCCAAAGAAAGGGGAAAGAAAGCCCAAAGAAAGCCCAAAGAAAGGGGAAAGAAGCCCAAAGAAAGCCCAAATAAAGCCCAAAGAAAGCCCAGAGAAAGCCCATAGAAAGCCCAAAGAAAGCCACAAGAAAGTGGAAAGAAAGCCCAAAGAAAGGGAAAGAAAGCCCAAAGAAATCCCAAAGAAAGCCCAAAGAAAGCCCAAGGAAAGGGGAAAGAAAGCCCAAAGAAAGCCCAAAGAAAGGGGAAAGAAAGCCCAAAGAAAGGGAAAATAAAGGAGAAAGAAAGCCCAAAGAAAGTCCAAAGAAAGGGGAAAGAAAGCCCAAAGAAAGGGGAAAGAAAGCCCAAAGAAAGGGGAAAGAAAGCCCAAAGAAAGCCCAAAGAAAGCCCAAAGAAAGCCCAAAGAAAGGCCAAAGAAAGCCCAAAGAAAGGGGAAAGAAAGCCCAAAGAAAGCCACAAGAAAGCCACAAGAAAGGGGAAAGAAAGCCCAAAGAAAGGGGAAAGAAAGCCCCAAAAAAGCCCAAAGAAAGCCCAAGGAAAGCCCAAAGAAAGACCAAAGAAAGCCCAAAGAAAGCCGAAAGAAAGCCCAAACAAAGGGAAAGAAAGCCCAAAGAAAGCCCAAGGAAAAGGGAAAGAAAGCCCAAAGAAAGCCCAAAGAAAGGGGAAAGAAAGCCCAAAGAAAGCCCAAAGAAAGGGGAAAGAAAGCACAAAGAAAGGGGAAAGAAAGCCCAAAGAAAGGGGAAAGAAAGCCCAAAGAAAGCCCAAAGAAAGGGGAAAGAAAGCACAAAGAAAGGGGAAAGAAAGCCAAAGAAAGGGGAAATAAAGCCCAAAGAAAGGGGAAAGAAAGCCCAAAGAAAGCCCAAAGAAAGGGGAAAGAAAGGCCAAAGAAAGGGGAAAGAAAGCCCAAAGAAAGCCCAAAGAAAGGGGAAAGAAAGCCCAAAGAAAGGGGAAAGAAAGCCCAAAGAAAGCCCAAAGAAAGCCACAAGAAAGGGAAAGAAAGCCCAAAGAAAGGGGAAAGAAAGCCCAAAGAAATGCCAAAGAAAGCCCAAAGAAAGCCCAAGGAAAGGTGAAAGAAAGCCCAAAGAAAGCCCAAAGAAAGGGGAAAGAAAGCCCAAAGAAAGCCCAAAGAAAGGGGAAAGAAAGCCCAAAGAAAGCCCAAAGAAAGGGGAAAGAAAGCCCAAAGAAAGCCCAAAGAAAGGGGAAGAAAGCCCAAAGAAAGCCCAAAGAAAGGGGAAAGAAAGCCCAAAGAAAGCCCAAAGAAAGGGGAAAGAAAGCCCAAAGAAAGCCCAAAGAAAGGGGAAAGAAAGCCCAACGAAAGCCCAAAGAAAGGGGAAAGAAAGCCCAAAGAAAGCCCAAAGAAAGCGCAAAGAAAGCCCCAAGAAAGGGGAAAGAAAGCCCAAAGAAAGGGGAAAGAAAGCCCAAAGAAATCCCAAAGAAATCCCAAAGAAATCCCAAAGAAAGCCCAAAGAAAGCCCAAAGGAAGCCCAAGGAAAGCCCAAAGAAAGCCCAAAGAAAGCCCAAAGAAAGGGGAAAGGAAGCGGAAAGAAAGCCCAAAGAAAGGGGAAAGAAAGCCCAAAGAAAGGGGAAAGAAAGCCCAAAGAAAGGGGAAAGAAAGCCCAAAGAAAGGGGAAAGAAAGCCCAAAGAAAGCCCAAAGAAAGCCCAAAGAAAGGAGAAAGAAAGCCCAAAGAAAGGGGAAAGAAAGGCCAAAGAAAGGGGAAAGAAAGCCCAAAGAAAGCCCAAAGAAAGGGGAAAGAAGCCCAAAGAAAGCCCAAATAAAGCCCAAAGAAAGCCCAGAGAAAGCCCATAGAAAGCCCAAAGAAAGCCACAAGAAAGTGGAAAGAAAGCCCAAAGAAAGGGGAAAGAAAGCCCAAAGAAATCCCAAAGAAAGCCCAAAGAAAGCCCAAGGAAAGGGGAAAGAAAGCCCAAAGAAAGCCCAAAGAAAGGGGAAAGAAAGCCCAAAGAAAGGGAAAATAAAGGAGAAAGAAAGCCCAAAGAAAGTCCAAAGAAAGGGGAAAGAAAGCCCAAAGAAAGGGGAAAGAAAGCCCAAAGAAAGGGGAAAGAAAGCCCAAAGAAAGCCCAAAGAAAGCCCAAAGAAAGCCCAAAGAAAGGCAAAGAAAGCCCAAAGAAAGGGAAAGAAAGCACAAAGAAAGCCACAAGAAAGCCACAAGAAAGGGGAAAGAAAGCCCAAAGAAAGGGGAAAGAAAGCCCCAAAAAAGCCCAAAGAAAGCCCAAGGAAAGCCCAAAGAAAGACCAAAGAAAGCCCAAAGAAAGCCCAAAGAAAGCCCAAACAAAGGGGAAAGAAAGCCCAAAGAAAGCCCAAGGAAAAGGGAAAGAAAGCCCAAAGAAAGCCCAAAGAAAGGGGAAAGAAAGCCCAAAGAAAGCCCAAAGAAAGGGGAAAGAAAGCCCAAAGAAAGCCCAAAGAAAGGGGAAAGAAAGCCCAAAGAAAGGGGAAAGAAAGCCCAAAGAAAGGGGAAAGAAAGCCCAAAGAAAGCCCAAAGAAAGCCCAAAGAAAGCCCAAAGAAAGGGGAAAGAAAGGCCAAAGAAAGGGGAAAGAAAGCCCAAAGAAAGCCCAAATAAAGCCAAAGAAAGCCCAGAGAAAGCCCATAGAAAGCCCAAAGAAAGCCCAAAGAAAGGCCAAAGAAAGCCCAAAGAAAGGGGAAAGAAAGCCCAAAGAAAGGGGAAAGAAAGCCCAAAGAAAGCCCAAAGAAAGCCACAAGAAAGGGGAAAGAAAGCCCAAAGAAATCCCAAAGAAAGCCCAAAGAAATCCCAAAGAAAGCCCAAAGAAAGCCCAAGGAAAGGTGAAAGAAAGCCCAAAGAAAGCCCAAAGAAAGGGGAAAGAAAGCCCAAAGAAAGGGAAAATAAAGGAGAAAGAAAGCCCAAAGAAAGCCCAAAGAAAGGGGAAAGAAAGCCCAAAGAAAGGGGAAAGAAAGCCAAAGAAAGGGGAAAGAAAGCCCAAAGAAAGCCCAAAGAAAGCCCAAAGAAAGCCCAAAGAAAGCCCAAAGAAAGCCCAAAGAAAGGGGAAAGAAATGCCAAAGAAAGGGGAAAGAAAGCCCAAAGAAAGCCCAAAGAAAGGGGAAAGAAGCCCAAAGAAAGCCCAAATAAAGCCCAAAGAAAGCCCAGAGAAAGCCCATAGAAAGCCCAAAGAAAGCCACAAGAAAGTGGAAAGAAAGCCCAAAGAAAGGGGAAAGAAAGCCCAAAGAAATCCCAAAGAAAGCCCAAAGAAAGCCCAAGGAAAGGGGAAAGAAAGCCCAAAGAAAGCCCAAAGAAAGGGGAAAGAAAGCCCAAAGAAAGGGAAAATAAAGGAGAAAGAAAGCCCAAAGAAAGTCCAAAGAAAGGGGAAAGAAAGCCCAAAGAAAGGGGAAAGAAAGCCCAAAGAAAGGGGAAAGAAAGCCCAAAGAAAGCCCAAAGAAAGCCCAAAGAAAGCCCAAAGAAAGGCCAAAGAAAGCCCAAAGAAAGGGGAAAGAAAGCCCAAAGAAAGCCACAAGAAAGCCACAAGAAAGGGGAAAGAAAGCCCAAAGAAAGGGGAAAGAAAGCCCCAAAAAAGCCCAAAGAAAGCCCAAGGAAAGCCCAAAGAAAGACCAAAGAAAGCCCAAAGAAAGGGGAAAGAAAGCACAAAGAAAGGGGAAAGAAAGCCCAAAGAAAGGGGAAAGAAAGCCCAAAGAAAGGGGAAAGAAAGCCCAAAGAAAGCCCAAAGAAAGGGGAAAGAAAGGCCAAAGAAAGGGGAAAGAAAGCCAAAGAAAGCCCAAATAAAGCCCAAAGAAAGCCCAGAGAAAGCCCATAGAAAGCCCAAAGAAAGCCCAAAGAAAGGCCAAAGAAAGCCCAAAGAAAGGGGAAAGAAAGCCCAAAGAAAGGGGAAAGAAAGCCCAAAGAAAGCCCAAAGAAAGCCACAAGAAAGGGGAAAGAAAGCCCAAAGAAAGGGGAAAGAAAGCCCAAAGAAATCACCAAAGAAAGCCCAAAGAAAGCCCAAACAAAGGGGAAAGAAAGCCCAAAGAAAGCCCAAAGAAAGCCCAAAGAAATGCCAAAGAAAGCCCAAAGAAAGCCACAAGAAAGCCACAAGAAAGGGGAAAGAAAGCCCAAAGAAAGGGGAAAGAAAGCCCAAAGAAAGTCCAAAGAAAGGGGAAAGAAAGCCCAAAGAAAGCCCAAAGAAAGGGAAAGAAAGCCCAAAGAAAGCCCAAAGAAAGGGGAAAGAAAGCCCAAAGAAAGCCCAAAGAAAGGGGAAAGAAAGCCCAAAGAAAGCCCAAAGAAAGGGGAAAGAAAGCCCAACGAAAGCCCAAAGAAAGGGGAAAGAAAGCCCAAAGAAAGCCCAAAGAAAGCGCAAAGAAAGCCCAAAGAAAGCCCAAAGAAAGCGCAAAGAAAGCCCCAAGAAAGGGGAAAGAAAGCCCAAAGAAAGGGGAAAGAAAGCCCAAAGAAATCCCAAAGAAATCCAAAGAAAGCCCAAAGAAAGCCCAAAGAAAGCCCAAAGGAAGCCCAAGGAAAGCCCAAAGAAAGCCCAAAGAAAGGGAAAGAAAGCCCAAAGAAAGGGGAAAGAAAGGCCAAAGAAAGCGGAAAGAAAGCCAAAGAGAGGGGAAAGAAAGCCCAAAGAAAGGGGAAAGAAAGGCCAAAGAAAGGGGAAAGAAAGCCCAAAGAAAGCCCAAATAAAGCCCAAAGAAAGCCAGAGAAAGCCCATAGAAAGCCCAAAGAAAGCCCAAAGAAAGGCCAAAGAAAGCCCAAAGAAAGGGGAAAGAAAGCCCAAAGAAAGGGGAAAGAAAGCCCAAAGAAAGCCCAAAGAAAGCCACAAGAAAGGGGAAAGAAAGCCCAAAGAAATCCCAAAGAAAGCCCAAAGAAATCCCAAAGAAAGCCCAAAGAAAGCCCAAGGAAAGGGGAAAGAAAGCCCAAAGAAAGCCAAAGAAAGGGGAAAGAAAGCCCAAAGAAAGGGAAAATAAAGGAGAAAGAAAGCCCAAAGAAAGCCCAAAGAAAGGGGAAAGAAAGCCCAAAGAAAGGGGAAAGAAAGCCCAAAGAAAGGGGAAAGAAAGCCCAAAGAAAGCCCAAAGAAAGCCCAAAGAAAGCCCAAAGAAAGCCCAAAGAAAGCCCAAAGAAAGGGGAAAGAAATGCCAAAGAAAGGGGAAAGAAAGCCCAAAGAAAGCCCAAAGAAAGGGGAAAGAAGCCCAAAGAAAGCCCAAATAAAGCCCAAAGAAAGCCCAGAGAAAGCCCATAGAAAGCCCAAAGAAAGCCACAAGAAAGTGGAAAGAAAGCCCAAAGAAAGGGGAAAGAAAGCCCAAAGAAATCCCAAAGAAAGCCCAAAGAAAGCCCAAGGAAAGGGGAAAGAAAGCCCAAAGAAAGCCCAAAGAAAGGGGAAAGAAAGCCCAAAGAAAGGGAAAATAAAGGAGAAAGAAAGCCCAAAGAAAGTCCAAAGAAAGGGGAAAGAAAGCCCAAAGAAAGGGGAAAGAAAGCCCAAAGAAAGGGGAAAGAAAGCCCAAAGAAAGCCCAAAGAAAGCCCAAAGAAAGCCCAAAGAAAGGCCAAAGAAAGCCCAAAGAAAGGCCAAAGAAAGCCCAAAGAAAGGGGAAAGAAAGCCCAAAGAAAGCCACAAGAAAGCCACAAGAAAGGGGAAAGAAAGCCCAAAGAAAGGGGAAAGAAAGCCCCAAAAAAGCCCAAAGAAAGCCCAAGGAAAGCCCAAAGAAAGACCAAAGAAAGCCCAAAGAAAGCCCAAAGAAAGCCCAAACAAAGGGGAAAGAAAGCCCAAAGAAAGCCCAAGGAAAAGGGAAAGAAAGCCCAAAGAAAGCCCAAAGAAAGGGGAAAGAAAGCCCAAAGAAAGCCCAAAGAAAGGGGAAAGAAAGCCCAAAGAAAGCCCAAAGAAAGGGGAAAGAAAGCCCAAAGAAAGGTGAAAGAAAGCCCAAAGAAAGCCCAAAGAAAGAGGAAAGAAAGCCCAAAGAAAGGGGAAAGAAAGCACAAAGAAAGGGGAAAGAAAGCCCAAAGAAAGGGGAAAGAAAGCCCAAAGAAAGGGGAAAGAAAGCCCAAAGAAAGCCCAAAGAAAGGGGAAAGAAAGCCCAAAGAAAGCCCAAAGAAAGGGGAAAGAAAGCCCAACGAAAGCCCAAAGAAAGGGGAAAGAAAGCCCAAAGAAAGCCCAAAGAAAGCGCAAAGAAAGCCCCAAGAAAGGGGAAAGAAAGCCAAAGAAAGGGGAAAGAAAGCCCAAAGAAATCCCAAAGAAATCCCAAAGAAAGCCCAAAGAAAGCCCAAAGAAAGCCCAAAGGAAGCCCAAGGAAAGCCCAAAGAAAGCCCAAAGAAAGGGGAAAGAAAGCCCAAAGAAAGGGGAAAGAAAGGCCAAAGAAAGCGGAAAGAAAGCCCAAAGAGAGGGGAAAGAAAGCCCAAAGAAAGGGGAAAGAAAGCCCAAAGAAAGCCCAAAGAAAGCCCAAAGAAAGGGGAAAGAAAGGCCAAAGAAAGGGGAAAGAAAGCCCAAAGAAAGCCAAAGAAAGGGGAAAGAAGCCCAAAGAAAGCCCAAATAAAGCCCAAAGAAAGCCCAGAGAAAGCCCATAGAAAGCCAAAGAAAGCCACAAGAAAGTGGAAAGAAAGCCCAAAGAAAGGGGAAAGAAAGCCCAAAGAAATCCCAAAGAAAGCCCAAAGAAAGCCCAAGGAAAGGGGAAAGAAAGCCCAAAGAAAGCCCAAAGAAAGGGGAAAGAAAGCCCAAAGAAAGGGAAAATAAAGGAGAAAGAAAGCCCAAAGAAAGTCCAAAGAAAGGGGAAAGAAAGCCCAAAGAAAGGGGAAAGAAAGCCCAAAGAAAGGGGAAAGAAAGCCCAAAGAAAGCCCAAAGAAAGCCCAAAGAAAGCCCAAAGAAAGGCCAAAGAAAGCCCAAAGAAAGGGGAAAGAAAGCCCAAAGAAAGCCACAAGAAAGCCACAAGAAAGGGGAAAGAAAGCCCAAAGAAAGGGGAAAGAAAGCCCCAAAAAAGCCCAAAGAAAGCCCAAGGAAAGCCCAAAGAAAGACCAAAGAAAGCCCAAAGAAAGCCCAAAGAAAGCCCAAACAAAGGGGAAAGAAAGCCCAAAGAAAGCCCAAGGAAAAGGGAAAGAAAGCCCAAAGAAAGCCAAAGAAAGGGGAAAGAAAGCCCAAAGAAAGCCCAAAGAAAGGGGAAAGAAAGCCCTAAGAAAGCCCAAAGAAAGGGGAAAGAAAGCCCAAAGAAAGGGGAAAGAAAGCCCAAAGAAAGCCCAAAGAAAGAGGAAAGAAAGCCCAAAGAAAGGGGAAAGAAAGCACAAGAAAGGGGAAAGAAAGCCCAAAGAAAGGGGAAAGAAAGCCCAAAGAAAGGGGAAAGAAAGCCCAAAGAAAGCCCAAAGAAAGGGGAAAGAAAGGCCAAAGAAAGGGGAAAGAAAGCCCAAAGAAAGCCCAAATAAAGCCCAAAGAAAGCCCAGAGAAAGCCCATAGAAAGCCCAAAGAAAGCCCAAAGAAAGGCCAAAGAAAGCCCAAAGAAAGGGGAAAGAAAGCCCAAAGAAAGGGGAAAGAAAGCCCAAAGAAAGCCCAAAGAAATCCACAAGAAAGGGGAAAGAAAGCCAAAGAAAGGGGAAAGAAAGCCCAAAGAAATCCCAAAGAAAGCCCAAAGAAAGCCCAAGGAAAGGTGAAAGAAAGCCCAAAGAAAGCCCAAAGAAAGGGGAAAGAAAGCCCAAAGAAAGGGAAAATAAAGGAGAAAGAAAGCCCAAAGAAAGCCCAAAGAAAGGGGAAAGAAAGCCCAAAGAAAGGGGAAAGAAAGCCCAAAGAAAGGGGAAAGAAAGCCCAAAGAAAGCCCAAAGAAAGCCCAAAGAAAGCCCAAAGAAAGCCCAAAGAAAGGGGAAAGAAAGGCCAAAGAAAGGGGAAAGAAAGCCCAAAGAAAGCCCAAATAAAGCCCAAAGAAAGCCCAGAGAAAGCCCATAGAAAGCCCAAAGAAAGCCCAAAGAAAGGCCAAAGAAAGCCCAAAGAAAGGGGAAAGAAAGCCCAAAGAAAGGGGAAAGAAAGCCCAAAGAAAGCCCAAAGAAAGCCACAAGAAAGGGGAAAGAAAGCCCAAAGAAATCCCAAAGAAAGCCCAAAGAAATCCAAAGAAAGCCCAAAGAAAGCCCAAGGAAAGGTGAAAGAAAGCCCAAAGAAAGCCCAAAGAAAGGGGAAAGAAAGCCCAAAGAAAGGGAAAATAAAGGAGAAAGAAAGCCCAAAGAAAGCCCAAAGAAAGGGGAAAGAAAGCCCAAAGAAAGGGGAAAGAAAGCCCAAAGAAAGCCCAAAGAAAGCCCAAAGAAAGCCCAAAGAAAGCCCAAAGAAAGGGGAAAGAAAGCCCAAAGAAAGGGGAAAGAAAGCCCAAAGAAAGCCCAAAGAAAGGGGAAAGAAGCCCAAAGAAAGCCCAAATAAAGCCCAAAGAAAGCCCAGAGAAAGCCCATAGAAAGCCCAAAGAAAGCCACAAGAAAGTGGAAAGAAAGCCCAAAGAAAGGGGAAAGAAAGCCCAAAGAAATCCCAAAGAAAGCCCAAAGAAGCCCAAGGAAAGGGAAAGAAAGCCCAAAGAAAGCCCAAAGAAAGGGGAAAGAAAGCCCAAAGAAAGGAAAATAAAGGAGAAAGAAAGCCCAAAGAAAGTCCAAAGAAAGGGAAAGAAAGCCCAAAGAAAGGGGAAAGAAAGCCCAAAGAAAGGGGAAAGAAAGCCCAAAGAAAGCCAAAGAAAGCCCAAAGAAAGCCCAAAGAAAGGCCAAAGAAAGCCCAAAGAAAGGGGAAAGAAAGCCAAAGAAAGCCACAAGAAAGCCACAAGAAAGGGGAAAGAAAGCCCAAAGAAAGGGGAAAGAAAGCCCCAAAAAAGCCCAAAGAAAGCCCAAGGAAAGCCCAAAGAAAGACCAAAGAAAGCCCAAAGAAAGCCCAAAGAAAGCCCAAACAAAGGGGAAAGAAAGCCCAAAGAAAGCCCAAGGAAAAGGGAAAGAAAGCCCAAAGAAAGCCCAAAGAAAGGGGAAAGAAAGCCCAAAGAAAGCCCAAAGAAAGGGGAAAGAAAGCCCAAAGAAAGCCCAAAGAAAGGGGAAAGAAAGCCCAAAGAAAGGTGAAAGAAAGCCCAAAGAAAGCCCAAAGAAAGAGGAAAGAAAGCCCAAAGAAAGGGGAAAGAAAGCACAAAGAAAGGGGAAAGAAAGCCCAAAGAAAGGGGAAAGAAAGCCCAAAGAAAGGGGAAAGAAAGCCCAAGAAAGCCCAAAGAAAGGGGAAAGAAAGGCCAAAGAAAGGGGAAAGAAAGCCCAAAGAAAGCCCAAATAAAGCCCAAAGAAAGCCCAGAGAAAGCCCATAGAAAGCCCAAAGAAAGCCCAAAGAAAGGCCAAAGAAAGCCCAAAGAAAGGGGAAAGAAAGCCCAAAGAAAGGGGAAAGAAAGCCCAAAGAAAGCCCAAAGAAAGCCACAAGAAAGGGGAAAGAAAGCCCAAAGAAAGGGGAAAGAAAGCCCAAAGAAATCACCAAAGAAAGCCCAAAGAAAGCCCAAGGAAAGGTGAAAGAAAGCCCAAAGAAAGCCCAAAGAAAGCCCAAAGAAATGCCAAAGAAAGCCCAAAGAAAGCCACAAGAAAGCCACAAGAAAGGGGAAAGAAAGCCCAAAGAAAGGGGAAAGAAAGCCAAAGAAAGTCCAAAGAAAGGGAAAGAAAGCCCAAAGAAAGCCCAAAGAAAGGGGAAAGAAAGCCAAAGAAAGCCCAAAGAAAGGGGAAAGAAAGCCCAAAGAAAGCCCAAAGAAAGGGGAAAGAAAGCCCAAAGAAAGCCCAAAGAAAGGGGAAAGAAAGCCCAACGAAAGCCCAAAGAAAGGGAAAGAAAGCCCAAAGAAAGCCCAAAGAAAGCGCAAAGAAAGCCCCAAGAAAGGGGAAAGAAAGCCCAAAGAAAGGGGAAAGAAAGCCCAAAGAAATCCCAAAGAAATCCCAAAGAAAGCCCAAAGAAAGCCCAAAGAAAGCCCAAAGGAAGCCCAAGGAAAGCCCAAAGAAAGCCCAAAGAAAGGGGAAAGAAAGCCCAAAGAAAGGGGAAAGAAAGGCCAAAGAAAGCGGAAAGAAAGCCCAAAGAGAGGGGAAAGAAAGCCCAAAGAAAGGGGAAAGAAAGCCCAAAGTAAGCCAAAGAAAGCCCAAAGAAAGGGGAAAGAAAGGCCAAAGAAAGGGGAAAGAAAGCCCAAAGAAAGCCCAAAGAAAGGGGAAAGAAGCCCAAAGAAAGCCCAAATAAAGCCCAAAGAAAGCCCAGAGAAAGCCATAGAAAGCCCAAAGAAAGCCACAAGAAAGTGGAAAGAAAGCCCAAAGAAAGGGGAAAGAAAGCCCAAAGAAATCCCAAAGAAAGCCCAAAGAAAGCCAAGGAAAGGGGAAAGAAAGCCCAAAGAAAGCCCAAAGAAAGGGAAAGAAAGCCCAAAGAAAGGGAAAATAAAGGAGAAAGAAAGCCCAAAGAAAGTCCAAAGAAAGGGGAAAGAAAGCCCAAAGAAAGGGGAAAGAAAGCCCAAAGAAAGGGAAAGAAAGCCCAAAGAAAGCCCAAAGAAAGCCCAAAGAAAGCCCAAAGAAAGCCCAAAGAAAGGCCAAAGAAAGCCCAAAGAAAGGGGAAAGAAAGCCCAAAGAAAGCCACAAGAAAGCCACAATAAAGGGGAAAGAAAGCCCAAAGAAAGGGGAAAGAAAGCCCCAAAAAAGCCCAAAGAAAGCCCAAGGAAAGCCCAAAGAAAGACCAAAGAAAGCCCAAAGAAAGCCCAAAGAAAGCCCAAACAAAGGGGAAAGAAAGCCCAAAGAAAGCCCAAGGAAAAGGAAAGAAAGCCCAAAGAAAGCCCAAAGAAAGGGGAAAGAAAGCCCAAAGAAAGCCCAAAGAAAGGGGAAAGAAAGCCCAAAGAAAGCCCAAAGAAAGGGGAAAGAAAGCCCAAAGAAAGGTGAAAGAAAGCCCAAAGAAAGCCCAAAGAAAGAGGAAAGAAAGCCCAAAGAAAGGGGAAAGAAAGCACAAAGAAAGGGGAAAGAAAGCCCAAAGAAAGGGGAAAGAAAGCCCAAAGAAAGGGGAAAGAAAGCCCAAAGAAAGCCCAAAGAAAGGGGAAAGAAAGGCCAAAGAAAGGGGAAAGAAAGCCCAAAGAAAGCCAAATAAAGCCCAAAGAAAGCCCAGAGAAAGCCCATAGAAAGCCCAAAGAAAGCCCAAAGAAAGGCAAAGAAAGCCCAAAGAAAGGGGAAAGAAAGCCCAAAGAAAGGGGAAAGAAAGCCCAAAGAAAGCCCAAAGAAAGCCACAAGAAAGGGGAAAGAAAGCCCAAAGAAAGGGGAAAGAAAGCCCAAAGAAATCCCAAAGAAAGCCCAAAGAAAGCCCAAGGAAAGGTGAAAGAAAGCCAAAGAAAGCCCAAAGAAAGGGGAAAGAAAGCCAAAGAAAGGGAAAATAAAGGAGAAAGAAAGCCCAAAGAAAGCCCAAAGAAAGGGGAAAGAAAGCCCAAAGAAAGGGGAAAGAAAGCCCAAAGAAAGGGGAAAGAAAGCCAAAGAAAGCCCAAAGAAAGCCCAAAGAAAGCCCAAAGAAAGGGGAAAGAAAGGCCAAAGAAAGGGGAAAGAAAGCCCAAAGAAAGCCCAAATAAAGCCCAAAGAAAGCCCAGAGAAAGCCCATAGAAAGCCCAAAGAAAGCCCAAAGAAAGGCCAAAGAAAGCCCAAAGAAAGGGGAAAGAAAGCCCAAAGAAAGGGGAAAGAAAGCCCAAAGAAAGCCCAAAGAAAGCCACAAGAAAGGGGAAAGAAAGCCCAAAGAAATCCCAAAGAAAGCCCAAAGAAATCCCAAAGAAAGCCCAAAGAAAGCCAAGGAAAGGTGAAAGAAAGCCCAAAGAAAGCCCAAAGAAAGGGAAAGAAAGCCCAAAGAAAGGGAAAATAAAGGAGAAAGAAAGCCCAAAGAAAGCCCAAAGAAAGGGGAAAGAAAGCCCAAAGAAAGGGGAAAGAAAGCCCAAAGAAAGGGAAAGAAAGCCCAAATAAAGCCCAAAGAAAGCCCAAAGAAAGGGGAAAGAAAGCCCAAAGAAAGCCCAAAGAAAGGGGAAAGAAAGGCCAAAGAAAGGGGAAAGAAAGCCCAAAGAAAGCCCAAAGAAAGGGAAAGAAGCCCAAAGAAAGCCCAAATAAAGCCCAAAGAAAGCCCAGAGAAACCCCATAGAAAGCCCAAAGAAAGCCACAAGAAAGTGGAAAGAAAGCCCAAAGAAAGGGAAAAGAAAGCCCAAAGAAATCCCAAAGAAAGCCCAAAGAAAGCCCAAGGAAAGGGGAAACAAAGCCCAAAGAAAGCCCAAAGAAAGGGGAAAGAAAGCCCAAAGAAAGGGAAAATAAAGGAGAAAGAAAGCCCAAAGAAAGTCCAAAGAAAGGGGAAAGAAAGCCCAAAGAAAGGGGAAAGAAAGCCCAAAGAAAGGGGAAAGAAAGCCCAAAGAAAGCCCAAAGAAAGCCCAAAGAAAGCCCAAAGAAAGGCAAAGAAAGCCCAAAGAAAGGGGAAAGAAAGCCCAAGAAAGCCACAAGAAAGCCACAAGAAAGGGGAAAGAAAGCCCAAAGAAAGGGGAAAGAAAGCCCCAAAAAAGCCCAAAGAAAGCCCAAGGAAAGCCCAAAGAAAGACCAAAGAAAGCCCAAAGAAAGCCCAAAGAAAGCCCAAACAAAGGGGAAAGAAAGCCCAAAGAAAGCCCAAGGAAAAGGGAAAGAAAGCCCAAAGAAAGCCCAAAGAAAGGGGAAAGAAAGCCCAAAGAAAGCCCAAAGAAAGGGGAAAGAAAGCCAAAGAAAGCCAAAGAAGGGGAAAGAAAGCCCAAAGAAAGGTGAAAGAAAGCCCAAAGAAAGCCCAAAGAAAGAGGAAAGAAAGCCCAAAGAAAGGGGAAAGAAAGCACAAAGAAAGGGGAAAGAAAGCCCAAAGAAAGGGGAAAGAAAGCCCAAAGAAAGGGGAAAGAAAGCCCAAAGAAAGCCCAAAGAAAGGGGAAAGAAAGGCCAAAGAAAGGGGAAAGAAAGCCAAAGAAAGCCCAAATAAAGCCCAAAGAAAGCCCAGAGAAAGCCCATAGAAAGCCCAAAGAAAGCCCAAAGAAAGGCCAAAGAAAGCCCAAAGAAAGGGGAAAGAAAGCCCAAAGAAAGGGGAAAGAAAGCCCAAAGAAAGCCCAAAGAAAGCCACAAGAAAGGGGAAAGAAAGCCAAAGAAAGGGGAAAGAAAGCCCAAAGAAATCCCAAAGAAAGCCCAAAGAAAGCCCAAGGAAAGGTGAAAGAAAGCCCAAAGAAAGCCCAAAGAAAGCCCAAAGAAATGCCAAAGAAAGCCCAAAGAAAGCCACAAGAAAGCCACAAGAAAGGGGAAAGAAAGCCCAAGAAAGGGGAAAGAAAGCCCAAAGAAAGTCCAAAGAAAGGGGAAAGAAAGCCCAAAGAAAGCCCAAAGAAAGGGAAAGAAAGCCCAAAGAAAGCCCAAAGAAAGGGGAAAGAAAGCCCAAAGAAAGGGGAAAGAAAGCCCAAAGAAAGCCCAAAGAAAGGGGAAAGAAAGCCCAACGAAAGCCCAAAGAAAGGGGAAAGAAAGCCAAAAGAAAGCCCAAAGAAAGCGCAAAGAAAGCCCCAAGAAAGGGGAAAGAAAGCCCAAAGAAAGGGGAAAGAAAGCCCAAAGAAATCCAAAGAAATCCCAAAGAAAGCCCAAAGAAAGCCCAAAGAAAGCCCAAAGGAAGCCCAAGGAAAGCCCAAAGAAAGCCCAAAGAAAGGGGAAAGAAAGCCCAAAGAAAGGGGAAAGAAAGGCCAAAGAAAGCGGAAAGAAAGCCCAAAGAGAGGGGAAAGAAAGCCAAAGAAAGGGGAAAGAAAGCCCAAAGAAAGCCCAAAGAAAGCCCAAAGAAAGGGGAAAGAAAGGCCAAAGAAAGGGGAAAGAAAGCCCAAAGAAAGCCCAAAGAAAGGGGAAAGAAGCCCAAAGAAAGCCCAAATAAAGCCCAAAGAAAGCCCAGAGAAAGCCCATAGAAAGCCCAAAGAAAGCCACAAGAAAGTGGAAAGAAAGCCCAAAGAAAGGGGAAAGAAAGCCCAAAGAAATCCCAAAGAAAGCCCAAAGAAAGCCCAAGGAAAGGGGAAAGAAAGCCCAAAGAAAGCCCAAAGAAAGGGGAAAGAAAGCCCAAAGAAAGGGAAAATAAAGGAGAAAGAAAGCCCAAAGAAAGTCCAAAGAAAGGGGAAAGAAAGCCCAAAGAAAGGGGAAAGAAAGCCCAAAGAAAGGGGAAAGAAAGCCCAAAGAAAGCCAAAGAAAGCCCAAAGAAAGCCCAAAGAAAGCCAAAGAAAGCCCAAAGAAAGGGAAAGAAAGCCCAAAGAAAGCCACAAGAAAGCCACAAGAAAGGGGAAAGAAAGCCCAAAGAAAGGGGAAAGAAAGCCCCAAAAAAGCCCAAAGAAAGCCCAAGGAAAGCCCAAAGAAAGACCAAAGAAAGCCCAAAGAAAGCCCAAAGAAAGCCCAAACAAAGGGGAAAGAAAGCCCAAAGAAAGCCCAAGGAAAAGGGAAAGAAAGCCCAAAGAAAGCCCAAAGAAAGGGGAAAGAAAGCCCAAAGAAAGGGAAAATAAAGGAGAAAGAAAGCCCAAAGAAAGCCCAAAGAAAGGGGAAAGAAAGCCCAAAGAAAGGGGAAAGAAAGCCCAAAGAAAGGGGAAAGAAAGCCCAAAGAAAGCCCAAAGAAAGCCAAAGAAAGGGAAAGAAAGGCCAAAGAAAGGGGAAAGAAAGCCCAAAGAAAGCCCAAATAAAGCCCAAAGAAAGCCCAGAGAAAGCCCATAGAAAGCCCAAAGAAAGCCAAAGAAAGGCAAAGAAAGCCCAAAGAAAGGGGAAAGAAAGCCCAAAGAAAGGGGAAAGAAAGCCCAAAGAAAGCCCAAAGAAAGCCCAAAGAAAGCCACAAGAAAGGGGAAAGAAAGCCCAAAGAAATCCCAAAGAAAGCCCAAAGAAATCCCAAAGAAAGCCCAAAGAAAGCCCAAGGAAAGGTGAAAGAAAGCCCAAAGAAAGCCCAAAGAAAGGGGAAAGAAAGCCCAAAGAAAGGGAAAATAAAGGAGAAAGAAAGCCCAAAGAAAGCCCAAAGAAAGGGGAAAGAAAGCCCAAAGAAAGGGGAAAGAAAGCCCAAATAAAGCCCAAAGAAAGCCCAAAGAAAGCCCAAAGAAAGCCCAAAGAAAGGGGAAAGAAAGGCCAAAGAAAGGGGAAAGAAAGCCCAAAGAAAGCCCAAAGAAAGGGTAAAGAAGCCCAAAGAAAGCCCAAATAAAGCCCAAAGAAAGCCCAGAGAAAGCCCATAGAAAGCCCAAAGAAAGCCACAAGAAAGTGGAAAGAAAGCCCAAAGAAAGGGAAAAGAAAGCCCAAAGAAATCCCAAAGAAAGCACAAAGAAAGCCCAAGGAAAGGGGAAAGAAAGCCCAAAGAAAGCCCAAAGAAAGGGGAAAGAAAGCCCAAAGAAAGGGAAAATAAAGGAGAAAGAAAGCCCAAAGAAAGTCCAAAGAAAGGGGAAAGAAAGCCCAAAGAAAGGGGAAAGAAAGCCCAAAGAAAGGGGAAAGAAAGCCCAAAGAAAGCCCAAAGAAAGCCCAAAGAAAGGCCAAAGAAAGCCCAAAGAAAGGGGAAAGAAAGCCCAAAGAAAGCCACAAGAAAGCCACAAGAAAGGGGAAAGAAAGCCCAAAGAAAGGGGAAAGAAAGCCCCAAAAAAGCCCAAAGAAAGCCCAAGGAAAGCCCAAAGAAAGACCAAAGAAAGCCCAAAGAAAGCCCAAAGAAAGCCCAAACAAAGGGGAAAGAAAGCCCAAAGAAAGCCCAAGGAAAAGGAAAGAAAGCCCAAAGAAAGCCCAAAGAAAGGGGAAAGAAAGCCCAAAGAAAGCCCAAAGAAAGGGGAAAGAAAGCCCAAAGAAAGCCCAAAGAAAGGGGAAAGAAAGCCCAAAGAAAGGTGAAAGAAAGCCCAAAGAAAGCCCAAAGAAAGAGGAAAGAAAGCCCAAAGAAAGGGGAAAGAAAGCCCAAAGAAAGGGGAAAGAAAGCCCAAAGAAAGGGGAAAGAAAGCCCAAAGAAAGGGGAAAGAAAGCCCAAAGAAAGCCCAAAGAAAGGGGAAAGAAAGGCCAAAGAAAGGGGAAAGAAAGCCCAAAGAAAGCCCAAATAAAGCCCAAAGAAAGCCCAGAGAAAGCCCATAGAAAGCCCAAAGAAAGCCCAAAGAAAGGCCAAAGAAAGCCCAAAGAAAGGGGAAAGAAAGCCCAAAGAAAGGGGAAAGAAAGCCCAAAGAAAGCCCAAAGAAAGCCACAAGAAAGGGGAAAGAAAGCCCAAAGAAAGGGGAAAGAAAGCCCAAAGAAATCCCAAAGAAAGCCCAAAGAAAGCCCAAGGAAAGGTGAAAGAAAGCCCAAAGAAAGCCCAAAGAAAGCCCAAAGAAATGCCAAAGAAAGCCCAAAGAAAGCCACAAGAAAGCCACAAGAAAGGGGAAAGAAAGCCCAAAGAAAGGGGAAAGAACGCCCAAAGAAAGTCCAAAGAGAGGGGAAAGAAAGCCCAAAGAAAGCCCAAAGAAAGGGGAAAGAAAGCCCAAAGAAAGCCCAAAGAAAGGGGAAAGAAAGCCCAAAGAAAGCCCAAAGAAAGGGGAAAGAAAGCCCAAAGAAAGCCCAAAGAAAGGGGAAAGAAAGCCCAACGAAAGCCCAAAGAAAGGGGAAAGAAAGCCAAAAGAAAGCCCAAAGAAA